>NW_020956179.1:293242-339375 GCF_003031625.1 Empidonax traillii | reverse complement strand
CCACCACCCTCTGGGGGAAGAACCTTTCCCTGAGATCCATCCCAACCCCCCTGGCACAGCTCCAGCCCTTCCCTGGCTCCTGTCCCTGGTCCCAGAGCAGAGCTCAGCGCCTGCCCCTCCGCCTGCCCTCGGGAGGAGCTGCAGCCCCCGAGGAGTCTCCCCTCAGTCTCCTCTGCTCCAGCTGAACAAGCCACTCTAGACTTTCCTGTCTAGATCCTTTCCTATCTCTGTGGCCACTGCTGTACACTCTAATAACTTCAAATCCTCCTTATATTGTGGCACTCCAAACTGCCCCAAGACTTGAGGTGAGTCTGTGCCAGCACAGAGCAGAGTCCTGTGTTCCCCTACCAGTCCTGAGCAGGTTGCAGCAACCCAGCATCACCCGCCAGCCTGGCACCCAGGCGTGGGGTGCAGGTGCTCTGGGAGCTGGGTGCTGGTGATTTCAGCATTATTTTCTGGCAGAGGATGGTGTTTATTCCCCTGGCTGAGCCGAGGATGCTGCAGGACGCGGCTGACGGACGGTTATTTACCCAGCACTGTCGGTGCGCGCGTGGCAAGCGCGGAGACGGGATGTGCCCCAAGGAGCTCCTAGTCTGTCAGGCAGCCGAGCTGGGGCTAATGATGAATGACTTCCTAAATAAATAAATAAAGCTCCGAGGCCTGCAAGAAGAAACGCAGAGTATTACCCCGAACCACAAGGCAATTTAGTTGACGATTGCTGATGCCATCGGGCGCTCGGCGGAGATCGAGAGGGTTTGTTGGGAAATGCTGAAGGATGTGTTTGTGTGGCAGTGAGGGGAAGGGGATGGGGTGGAGGGGAGCGTGGTCCTGGGTTGATCCTTCCCTTAGTGCATCCCAGAGGATAGCCCAGCCCTGCCCTGTGTGCACAGAGGTGGAGGAGAAGACACATCTTCAGCCCAGCTCTGGAGGATGCTCCTGGCATTTCTGGTGGCTCCAGCATCGCCTCCTTCTCCCTGGTGCTGCCACGGTGCTGCCACTGACTTTTTGCAAGGAGGGTCCTTTGGGGTCCTCCTGTGGCTGCAGCACCCCAAAGCATGGCTGGGATGGGATTTATCAGGGTGCAGCCAGGCCATGGGAGCTGTGCTTCCTCCTCCTCCTGCTTGTCCTCATCCCCTTGCTGCCGCATCCCTCCGGCTGCGGCGACGTCCCCTCTGCCCTGTCCGTGCTGTGCTGCACCTGCTGAACGCTCTGTGATGCATCACTGCCTGTCAGAGCTGTCACTGCGGGGGACAGGGTGGGGGGAAATTCATTTCTCCTGACGATTCGAGCCCAACTCGGAGCTCTCCTGTCTCATTTCTCCTCAGCTTAACCCTTAGCGTGCCACTGCACCCCCGGGCAGGGAGTAACCTCTCTTGCAACACCTGCCTTGCTACGCCCCAAAATGCCCCTTTGCCTGTTGCTCGGGCACTTCACACGTGTGGGAGGACCAGAAATGGTGCAGGAAGGAGGAAAACTTGTGTGTGTGTGTGTGTTTATGTGTGCGTGCAAACACAAGTGAGCTGTCTTACTGTGCAGTTCCCTCTGGTTTCCCACATTGTAAAAAGGGATAATACTGTCATATTAAAGCACTTGGAGATCTGGGGATGAAAAGCAGCGAGTAGGACCGAGACAGTCCTGATCAAAGCTCCTTTTTTTTTTCCTCCATCTGTGTTTGTTTCCCCATGGAAGATAATACTCTGCCTCTTTCTTGTAAATATTTTTTTAAGATCTAAGTAGCTCGGTGATAGATAAACAGCCGTGCTTCACTCTGAAGGATCTCTGCTGCCTGCTCTAATTGTGTTTGCCAAGCCCATGGCCTGTGTTTTGAAGTGGGCTGGGGAGTTGCATTCGAGCCTAGAAGAGCAACTGTGTCCAGCAGCTTTGGAGGGGAAGGGACTGACTTGGAAATGCTCCCACGCCTCGTTTTTTGGGCAGGATCAGGCATTTTCTGGGATCAGTGCTTTCTGCCCAGCCCTTGGAACCGGGCAGCTAAAGCCACCAGTTAGTCTTGAAATGAGCTTTGTTGGTCCCAGGGGTTGTGTTTGTTTAATTAAGGTGTACTGAAGTGCTGTGGGAAGGGGATGCCATGGGATATGGGAGCACCACAACCCCCTGTGCCCCAGCCCAGACTGGTCCTCTCAGCAGCAACAGGCTCCACATAGCCAGGGTGTCTCTGCTGAGATGAAGTGGCCCAGAAGGCAGAGTTATTTCAGGGGCTTTGCTGGCTTGAGGAGCAGGATTCAGCAGGCACAGGAAGAGCTGCAGGGTCTCCCTGGTGTGGGGAAAGGGCCCTGAGCACCCTGATCCAGTGAGTGTGGCACGGCCCATGGCAAGGGGTTGGAACTGGGTCATCTTTAAGATCCCTTCCAACCCCAACCATCCTGTAATTCCACCACATGGGGTGTGCAGGCTTTCAGAGCCAGCATTTCCCCACGGGAAAGGTGCCAGAGTGGGCTCCTGGGCCAGGTCCAAGCAGGCAGGACCCACCTGGAACAAACCAGCAGTGCCAGGTTTCCTCATCCCAGCCCTGCTGAGGTCAGGGTTGCCAAGGGAAGGGTGTTGGATAGGAGCAAGCGGGAATTGTGGGGTGGTGAATTCAAATTTCGTCTCTCCCCTCCCCAGGGGAGGTGACAAATGAGCTGGTGGTTGTGCTAAAAGCTTTTCTTTCTCTCTTTAAAGAGGTTGCTGGGAGGAAATGAAGTGACCCACTGACCTCTGTTAATAGGCAGCACAAACTAAGCTGGTGCTGCTGGAAGGAAGAGCCCTCAGTGCAGCCCTTTGCCTGCAAGGTGTTTGCTTCGATTGATGTGCCTAATGGGAGCAATTCTCCCACAGCAGCTGCTGAAAATGAAGATATTTAATAATCTCCTAGATCTGGGTGGAACTTTTTTTGCAGAGAATTTCTTGAAAATCCCCCTTCTCCTTTTCTCGGGCAGCTGGAACAGAAGAGAAGCCCAAATGCTTCTTTGTGATTTTTTTTTTTTCCAAGTTGTTATATTGTAAGGAATCCAAAATGAAGGCAAGGTCCCTCCCTCTTGTTTTGTTTGTTTGTTTGTTTGTTTGCTTGTTTTTTAAGGCAGAGCAAATATTTCAATTACCAGCTCCACTGGGGCTAAGAAAAAAAAAAAACAAAGGGCAAAGTGTTGCCCAGAGAAGTTGCCCTAGAAGTGTCCAAGGCCAGGTTGGACAGGGCTTGGAGCAACCTGGGATAGTGGAAGGTGTTCCTGCCCATGGCAGGGGGTGGAAGGAGATGATGTTTAAGGTCCCTTCCAGCCCAAACCATTCCATGATTCTGTGACTGTGTGAAAATCCCTGCAGGGCTCTGGCCCATCCCAGTGTCCATAACCGTGCAGACACTTGTTTTTTAGCACCATGTCCCCCTGCAAGCACTGAGGGCCAAGGTAATCAAGTTGGTCTGTAGATAAAGCCCCCTCCTTTTATATCCCCTGGGATACCTAAAGTAGCTTAAGGGCATAAGGTATCCAGCACCCTCTGAAATGGGAGTTACTGGGGGGAAAATCTTCAAAAGCATCTTACAGCAGCTTAGATTAAGTCCCTTTGACTCTCAGTGGAACTTAAGCTCTTAAGAAATGTGGGTGCTTCTGAGCGCTTCACCCTCTGTGCCTCGCACCCTTGGGTCCCTGCAGATCCCCGGCTCCATCCTGGCTGGGGGAGCTGCAGAAAGAAGCTGCTTCTTGCAAACCCTTCTGAGTTTTATTATTTTTAATAACACTCTTCAGGATCCCGGGCTCAGCTCTCACAAGCTGCACACACACGGTCATGCTCCGAGCTGGAGATTAGGCAGCACACAAGAATGAATGTCTTACAGGAGCTCTTTTACTGTAAGAATTAATCTTATTCCTGAAATGTGACCGTATCTAGCACAAATCTGACCCCACTGGGGGCCATGGCTTCACTTAATTGCATTCTTTAGCGAGGATTGAGGTCTATTAGGTGGTTTGCTCGTGTTGCAGGGGATCCCGTGCCAGGGAATTTAGTGTGGGTTTGCAGGTCCGTGGAGCAGCGCAGGAAACCTGCCATTATGTCGGCTTGGCTGGTGCCAGGAGCTTGGCTGGGCACTCAGGGACAGGCAGGAGTGAGCAAACCTGCTCCAAAGAGCACAGGCAAGGTAAGCTGTGCCACAGGGAGGGCAGAGGACGGGTGACGGAGCCCTTCTGATCTGAGCTTCTACCAGAACAATTCCCGCTTTCTCAGCCCCGCCGGGAGGGCAGGAGGGCCTTGCTGGGTGGCAGCTGGTTCCAAACACGGCATGCTCTGCGCTGTAGGCGGGAATCTTGCGGTGGATCAATCTGCTTCCAGCCTCCCCACTGCCAGGGCTCTCCCAAGGGAGCAGAGCGAACTCTGTCCCAGCTTGTCCCCGGGATCCGCGGGGGAACCAGGTGGGTGCACATCCTGCTGTCCTGAAAATCCCCTATCCGGGGGGGAGACAGCCAGTGATGTACCTGCTCTGAAGGATGAGTTGCTGGATTGAAGCTGACGTGCCCTAATATCTCTGCCAGCACTTTCTGTCTCCGTCAAGGGCCCGGGAAGCACATTAGCACCGGAGCGGAAGTGTCACCCTCTGGCATCTCCTTCTCCAGTCTTGGAGCTGTTGCTGGATCCCCTTTACCAGACCTTCTCCATCTGAGCCCATTACATGGCATGAAAAGCCATGCTGGATGGGGGAGAGTGGAGCTGCCAGGCTCCTCTCTCCGGAGGAGGCAGAACATTTCCCTGCCATTCCTGCATTCAGCTCCATCCTTTGGAGACTTCGGAGCAGCAGAACGTTCCCTTGGCTGCTCTGAGCTGTGGAAGGTCATTGGCGCTGCATTTGGAGAGCAGACAAGGCTCCAAGGAGATGTTTGGTGGCATTTTTGGGGGACTGTGGGGTGGTTTATATTGCTCTGATAAATAAAAATATTTGGAGAGCAGACGAGGCTCGAGGAGATGTTCTGGTGGCATTTTTAGGACCGCAGGGAGGGGGGATATATTGCTCTGATAAAGCAAAATGAGATATGGTGCCTGAGCCAGCACAGGTTTGGTTTGGTTTATTTTAGCATAGGGAACTAAATATTTGGGTGGATGGTTGCTCTCTCCAGCTCCTACCCTCTCCCTTCCAGCCTTGCTGGTGGGAACCGGGAACTGCGTGACTGAGGCAGGAGGGAGGGAGAGCCAGTGAGCAGCGACACGGCTCCATTTGTTGTGCTGGCATCGGCACCACATCCCCAGTTTAATTAACAGTTACCATCGCAGCTATTCATGACGTTCCTGCTCTCTGCAGCAACAAAAGAAACCCCAGCGCGTTGTTCTGCGCCCTGGAACCCTGAAAACCACGAGTTAAGGCTGGCTGGAGCCTCTGTGTTTCTCTGAGTGTGTCTAGAACAAACATTTGAAGAGATTCCCAGCGACAGAATCCAGATCTTTTCTCTTTTTTTTGGTATCAGTATTTATGCTCGGTTTTCATGAGCCAGCACTGAAGCACGATGGGTCTAGAGGAGCACAGAGCACACAGCAGAGGCTTTGTAATCCTCAAAGTGCAAGTCCAAAGCTTCTGTCTGAAAAGTTGCTCTTTAGGGCTGAGTACATATGGGGACTTCTTGTTTATCCTGGCTTTTCTTTTAATCTGTACAGCTCAGCCTTGGAGAGTTAATGGGACAGAAAAAGATTAAAATACCCCTTCACACTGCCTGTCCTGACAGTCTCCCACCCTGATGTGTATCAGAAAGCCTAAACAGCCTCACTATCCCTTTAGTCCTTTCCAAGCCTTTGATCATTGTACAGTATCTCCTACCTGGCTTTTTTCCAAAAGGTGATAAACCCTGGGTTTGATTTCTAATTGGGGTAACGATAGCGGGAAGGAATCTGTGGGATCTGAGCATCCTTCCACAGCTCTGGGCCATTATCCCAGAGCTCAATCTGGCTGCTGGGAAACCTCTGAGCTGCAGACCCCGGGAGGAGGTTGGGGCTGCCAGTTTTCACTCTTATTTTCAGCCCTGCTGGGGCAGAGCTCACCTCTGTGACTGAGGGAAGCGTTCAGCAGTACTGACACTCAGGACTGGGGTGGTGGCTGAGAACACAGCTCCCCTAATGCCATTCCAGCTTTGCCCAGGGATCAGGATAAAGCTGTAAGCTCCGTTTGGAGCCGGGAGTTGTCTCCATGGAAATGTGCTGGCAGGGTGAGGGGAGCAGGCGGGTGCTGAGCTGCCTCTCCCCCGTGGCAGCAGTGCTAATGTGCTGGTTCTATCCTGCAGCCACGCTCTGCCACGTCCAGGGCAGAGGTGATCAGGAGAAAATCTCTGCCATATCCATTAGAGGTTGTGTTTACTCGATCCATCAGGAATCAGCTGTGTGATACCCCCTGCTCCAGGCGTTCTCCCTCCCTGTTTTGCGTAGCTCAGTAAAATGGTTCCTCCGTGTGTTGCAAGTGGGGAAACTGAGGCACCAGGTGGGGCAGGGGCTCTCAGGCTTGTAACCAAACGTCCCCTGCTTCATCTTCCCTCTTGGTGGGGGATTTTTTTTCCTCCTTGCTGGGTTTTCTGTGTGCGAGGTTTCAGTTTTTCCTCTCCGCCCTGCGCTTTTGTGGAAAAATCGCCCTTTCAGAGGGTCCCTGGGCCCTGTCGGGTCACATCCCTTCACACCTCATTGCTCAGTGCTGCTCGGCCAGCGCTGCCTCTCCCGGGCTGGGGAGGGAGAGGAGCTGATGAGTGTTAAACTTTAAACGTGGGTTCTGTGTGCTTGGTGCCTCCTGATTCCCCTTCTCCTTCCTGCGCCTGTGAGTGCCGAGTACTGAGATCCCCTTCATCACCTGCCCAGGCAGGGGAGCTGGAGCCCACCAGCCTCGTGTCCCTACCATTCTGCTGGGCCGTGGAGCTGGTCAGGCTCTGCTTGGCTCTGCCCACCCAGCTCCCCCTCAGTGCTGTCCCCTTTGTGTCCCCACAGGTGCTGACAAGGCTGGGGAGACGTTGTGAGTCCTGCTGACCTGGCTGGGGCCGAAGGCCAGTGCAGAGGATGAGGATCCTTCCCAGCCCTGGGATGTCGTCGCTGGTCTCCCTTGTGAACCTCCTCTCCGTGCTGCTGATAGACTGTGTAGCTGAAAGTAAGTGACTCTGCTCTTCCCTCGCTCCTTTTTTTCACCCCAGCAAAGTATCCCCCTGTCCTTTGCAGCGTTAAGGAAGTGCTCAGTACCTGACCATGTGTTTAATTTTCTAACTTTAGCTTTCCACCGGTGCCTTCCCATTGTTCCCAGTCCCGCCTCAGGGGGACACAGGGCAGCTGGGTCCTCACAGCCTGCTTTGAACCTCGGGTTGCCCCCAAGCCTGCGAAAGAGCTGGAGAGAAGGGAGGGAGCTGCCTGACAGCTCTTGCCAGAGCCTTCCTCCCCCTTCTCCTGGCCCCATCTCCACCCAGCTCGCCCATATTGTCCTCTCCTGCTCCTGCCTTTCAGGATCTGTCAGACACTGGTGACCGTTGTCATGTTACTTTCTGGGGCCGGATTCCAAACAGCATCTGAAGAAAGAGTATTATGTTCCTTCTTCCCCTGAGTGAACCAGTTCCAGTTTAACACAGTTTTTATCTTTGCTGCCTTTCAATTCTTGCTTTAAAAAATGAAAAAGGGGAAGGCAAAAAAAAAAAAAAAAGTGAAAATCTTCAGCGACTTGAATGTAATGTTCCTTCGACATGAAGGCTGATCGCTTGGGATCAGTGGGGAATAGACTTTTCCAAGCTGATTGAATTATGGCTTTTTTTTTTTTTTTTTCTCCCTCCCCTGCAAAGCTGCTTGAAGCTGGTGAGAGGGCTGCTCTGGTCAGCGTAGCCCTTGACAGCTTTTAACGTAATCGCTTCGTTATCAGGGTTTATTACGATGACGCCGTCACCGGGGATTGAATGGACCCACGACCTTTGGTTGCTGGGAGAATTTTTTTTGGAACAAGTGCTTTCTATCCTCTCTGCAGTAGGCAAGTGGAGGGTGTGTTTGCCCTTGCCTCACTCCTGAGTTTTGCTGGGTTCGTGCTTAATCCTTCTTTGCAGGGAGAAACGCTCATGTGCAGAAAGATAATGTTTTATTTTGTTCTTTTTTCATTTCGTAAGCCTGGGAAGGGAGTTGGGCTCTGGAAGGTTTGCTGTAGGGCCAGAGCTTCAGTTTGAGCTGTCCTGAGTAGCAGGAACAGTGCAGTGTCTGGCAGCAGGGAACCTGGCATGAGTCTTTTTCCCAAGGATTTATCCAGGGCCCTGCTTGGGTGTATAAGCAGAGCTCTAATTCATCCCTTGTGAAAAGTGGGGTCCATTTTAATGTTACGTGTCCACCAAGCCCTGTGTGCTCATTGCTGGGAGTGGGCGCTGCAGAATCAAGGCTTCTCAAAATCGTGGCCGTGTGACCTCAGTTCTTCTGTGGTTTTGGTTTTTCCTCAGAAGAAATGAGCATCTTGTCTGTCCATCCTCTCTGGGGTGAGGTTTGCTGAGAGATTACAGCAGAATAAGGAGATCCCACATGCTGTCTGACTGCTACCAAGCCCTTTTGGGGGGAAGTGTTCCCCCAGGAAGGGGGGGCTGATGCTGGTCAGACACAGGAGGCACCAATTCTGTGGCCCGAGCCCTGCTGAAATCTGTCACTGCTCCACAGACGCCTTGCTGCTCGCAGCTGAGTTTCTCTCTCCTGTAGTTCTGCAGTGTCCTTGGATCCTGAGCGCTGAGGTTTTGTATTCTTTTTCCTCTTGCTGCTCACAGATGTCCACGCAGGAACTTTGCAGGTTGCCCAAGGCGGGGCTGCTCTTACCTGCTTGCTGTGCAGATGAAACTGGAAGGTGGTGTCTCTTCTCTTGGCCTGTGGGAAAGCTCAGCACCTCCCTGACCTGTTCCCATGGGGTTGCTCCCTGTTCCCAGTCATTGGAGTAGCTCTGGGGCTGTTGCTGTGCCCGGTGATGATGAGTGGACAGAGAGTTGGTTGGTAGCTCCTGTTTTTGGAGTGGCTCTGGAGAGATCCCCTCGCAGTCAGCAGCACCCGAGCTGGTCCGTGCTGCTCCCCCACTGAGCCCTGCAAACAGCAAACAGCTTCATCTGTCACAACTGCAGAGCCTGTGTGAGGAGCTGTCACTCTGTTCTGACAATGTCCTCTCCCATCAGATGGCCCTGGGCTCTGTCACTGCCTCTCCCGTAATCCCTTGGCCGCTTTCCATTTGGCCACGGCGCTGACCCCATTTCCTGCCCTAATTCACCACAGGGGCTGCCCAGGCCCTGCAGCCCCCCGGGGCAACATGGGGGTGGTGCCCCTGGCGTGATGGGAAACCTGCATTGGAGATGGGAAACCCCTGGGATTCTGGCTTTTGGAGGGCATCACCCTCCCAGCCTCACAGGGGAACAGCTCCCCGTGCAGCAAAGCTGGGACTTGCCCCCTCTCCCAGTGCAGCACTGGAGGAGCTGTGGCCTCTGCAATCAAAGGACCATTAAAATACTTCCCTTGTTTCCGAGGCTAATTGATCTCAGTCAGTGATTTAAATCTTTCTGTGGCAGGAGTGTTCTATTTAAAGGAAACTGCCATTTAAATTAAAAACCCAAAGCGCCACGCTACTTTCTGCCTGCTGTTCCTCCTTGGGAAGCTGAAGAGGGCAATAATTGAAAGGTGTAAAGCAGAAATGTTCCTTCTCTTTCTCTTTGGTTGCACATGGGCACTTTGTTTCTTCTGTACAGTCAAGGGCAGCCATGGAACTGGTAATTGCTAATTCCCTGATTATTTTCATTAAATGGAAAGTACTATCATTTTGTTCAGGATTCAGCTGTTTGGGTGAGTACCAGGAATTGGCATCGCTGCAGGGAGTGAGGGGAGACCTCCCCAAGAGCTGCACAGCCAAAGAGGCAGGTCTTGTGCCCCTTGGAGCTGAGAGAAAACCACACAGCAGAGACAGATAGATATGAGTCCAGGGAGGGTAAGAGTCCCCAAATTGCTGGTGGACCTGGGCACAGCACCAAGCCTTGGGGTTTCCTGTTCGTGCCCCCAGCCTGAGCCATCAAAACCTCTGTGGCGAGCACCCTAAAACACCTCGTTTTGTGTTTAGACAGAATCAGCCTCGTCTTTCTGATGGAGCTGGGCAGGATCTAGGCAGGGCACAGCTGTTTTAGGGCTGAGGGCAGTGGTCAGGTCCTCCTGCCCTCCTCTGCCACCCAAAGGAACGACGTGCCCGCTCCTAAGTGCTCCTCAGCTGCAGATAAAAAGCCATTTACTGTATAGAAATGTGCCCATTTTTCTGACTGGAATCAGCACGCTCGCTGTTTTCAAGTGGATTTTTCTCATTGATTAAACCTTTGTGCTTTACAATAGCACTTTGCTAATTGGCACTTTGCATACACAGAGGGCTGGTGTGTGGCTCTCTCCGCCCCAGCAAGATTTAATGGCAGCAAACGTTACTTATTACTCAGGTTTCCTTCCTTTTATAAATCATGGTATAGAACTCTTTACCAGCACACTCTGAAGTATTACCATAAATAATTAAATCTAAATTGCAATTGACAAAATAAAAGAATAAAGCCCCTTTTATGATGCATTACCCTGGCTTTCTTCCCTTTTAATTGCTCTTGCACTGTCATTAATTTGCAGAACATGGGAATTCGTGGGAGGTGCATGTGTCGGGGCTGGGGATGAGCATCCATGAGCATCCATGGGGCTGGGAGAAGACAGTGGAAAACACGTGGTGGGATGGGAAAAGAGCTCCTGTAGGTCCGTGGTTAGGCTGAAAGAGTGGGGAGCTGGTGTGTGTGATGTGGAAGGTGTGTGACTGTGGAAGGTGTGTGATTGTGGAAGGTGTCTGATTCTGGAAGGTGTCTGATTCTGGAAGATGTGTGCTCCTGCAAGATGCAGGAGGTGGTGGCAGCACAGTGAGCACGATGAGATCCTGATCACAGAGACTCTCAGGTGCATCTGACTCCTTCCCTGAGTGGCCCCTCCCCTGCTCTCATTCCCAGAGGATTAGCCTCTGGCTCAGCTCCCAGCTTTTAGCTCTGGAGGTCCCAGCTTTGATCTGCTGTTGGCCAAGACAGCAGTTGTCACAAAAGATGGTAGTAAAAATCAAGGAGGCTCCATCTTAGGACTTGATAGGCATGCTAAGTCGACATCAGTGGGAAGGGAATCTCTCTCCACAGTCGGGGAAAGCTGCTCCAGTTTTTGGTGTTTGAGATGGATCCTGACAGCGCTGTCCTGACAGGAGGCTGATAGTCTCATAGTTTGTGTCGTAGACCCCAAAATGACAGTGAACCTGCTGGGGGCTGAGGAAATGGGGGGAGGCTGCAGAAAGGCTTTTTCCCCTTTGTGGGTGGGTTGGAGGGGGAGCAGAATTTGAGGTGGGAACACAGAGGAGGTTGTGTGGCCGGTTGGTGGGTGGTGGAGTTTTTACTGCACATTGTTCCTTCAATGAGTAGAGTCTAATGGTGAGCAAGAGGGAGGCAGCAGCTAAATTGCACCCTCCAGAAGGCAGAGATCCCTGCTTCCCTCCCCAGATCCACTTGCTGCTCATGTTCCCCCCGCACCAGTTGCCTTTGTAACCAGGAGACACCTTGTTGTCCTTGCTCCTGAATTGCCCTTTCCTTCGCTGCCTTCTCTGTCTGCCAGTTGTGATCCAGGCTGTGGCTGCTGAGGGTTCTGGACTGGTTGTTGTCTCACTCAAGGACACTGAATTAAGCTTCTGTGTCACCTTGTTTAAGTGCCTGATTAAATTAAACCTTGCCTGACTGGATCAAGTGATGTATCTCTTTTCTTTTCTTTCTCTTGTTTTCTTTTTTTTTTTTTTTTCTTTTTCTAAGATAACCCAAATTGGAAAGTTTGTGTCTTCTGTAGGACCCAGGGAGGAAATCAATCATCTGTTGAAAGAGCTTCCTCGGGGGCAGGGGGGGGGCTGTCAGTGCCCAGGTCTCAGCTGTGCCCCACACTGTGAATGCTCATTAGATTAATCTCTGCTGAGGAGCACCTGGGGACAGCGGCAGCCACGGGTGTTTGGGGCCCAGCCATGGGTGTCTCCTGGTGAAGGATCTTCTCCCAGCCAGGGGTTCTTGCTGCTCAGCTTCATTAGGTGTTTAAGTTAGGGGAAAAGAGCATCTGTTTGTTGTGTAAACAAGCAGCTTGTGTGAAAATGTCATCTACAGAGGGGCTGTGATGGAGGAAGTGTCTGTCCTCACCGTACCTGGATGCCAGAGCTGGGGCTGTTCCTCTGTGTCAGGCTTTACCAGGAAGCCAAGACTTTTTCCTAGGTGGCTTTTCCCCTTGGTTGTCCTGTTCCCCCTGGCAGTTCCTGCACATGCTGCTGGGAAGGACGGGATCTTTCTGATGTCTCACCCAGGTCACAGCAGCTTTCCTTCTGCCTGGCAAGGCCTTTGTGCTTGTGTTGTTTTTTTCAGGACCGACAAAATCCGAATCCCCTGGGTCACTAAAGGGAATCTGTGAGGGTATTCCCACCCTTTTTGTGGCCTGGCAAGCCCAGTATTATTCTTAGAAGGCGAGCAGAGTGTTTTTCAAGGACGCCCGACCAGAGGGATGTCGTTCCTCAGCGCGTGGGATGGAATCTGGGCTCGTGCTGGCCTGTGAGACGCAATCTCCCAAGAACGCTTTTATTTACTCTGTGCCACTCTTCCCCTCCAGTCAAGGATGTTCTCTTGCAGCATAATTGGTCCCAGTTCCCACCTTAGAAAGCTGTGATGTTCCCTGCACTGCAGCTGCTTTTAATTTTTTGGGGGGATTGTTAAAAGTTCATGAAAACGGTCACGTTTTAGACCATCTGCCGCGTGCCAGGAGCTAAGCAGCGCATGGGCTGAGGGCCAGGGGGCTGGGACAGGAGCTGGGAGTGTCCTCACACTGTGACTGCACCTTCTCAACCCTCCTTTTGCTTGTCTAGATGGCTTTTTTTTGAGCGAGGAGTCCTCTTGCTGACTGTTGTCCAGTGTAATTAGTCCCAGCCTTGAGCTGGGGATCTGTCCTGGTTAAACCACGCCAGGTTCTCCCCCTGCAAACGCTAAACACTCGTGTTGGGGGTTGGCAGAGGAACCTCCTGCTCCATCCAAGGGCACAGCAGTGACTGTGGAAGAGATCACAGCTACCCCAGACCTGAGGAGTGCCAGGAGAGAGCGTTATAAATACATTTTGGACGTCTGCTGCGAAGGCTTTGAAAGGGGTTATTGAAATGAATGATTTAAACCGTTGACATGAGGGACTGTGGGTTGACCTGTTTTCACAGTGGAGGGTTTTGAGCATGTCCCATCTCGGTTTTTGCAGACATGAAACATTGCTGCTTCATACGAGCCTGGTGGAAAACCAACGCTGCTCGTTTCATCTGCAATGCACAGAATCGTTTCTGTTTCCTTTTGAGGCTGAGAGGGAAAGCAAAGCTTTAAAGAAGGAAGAAAAAAAATAAATAAATAGAAGGAGCTGCAACCGGTTTAGCATTCTACAAAGTTTCTCTGAGTCCTCCAAATCTTTAATTGACTCAGGAGCATAAAATTGAGAAGGGGAGAGAGTGAGAGAGCGTGTGGAGTGGCGCGAGCGATTTGAATAATTTATTGTCCTTTGAAGTTGCAAGAGAAATTTCAGCTGCCTTGGGGAGTAATTTCTCCCCCTTCTGAAAGGGTTTCTCCTTATTTTAAGCTCATTCAGAAGCTGATAGTTTTGCATTTTCTGCATAATTAATGAGCATAGCTCCCCCCACTCTCACACAACCTCTAAAGAATGGTGGGGTGATGAAACTTGGTGGTTTTTTTAATTAATAAAGTCAAATTAATTTGGCTATGTCCTCTTCCTCCCTCACCTCCGTTGGAATTCATGGATTTAATCTTAAATTAGTCCGAGCGTGCTGCTGAGATTTACAAATCTTTAGCCTGGACTTTGATTTGTATGAATGGATTTCTAAAATGGTGGTGTAGGGGTTTTTTTTTTCCAGTTCATCTCGAAGATCACCTTGAGACTGGTTCCAGTGGGCTCCCAGAGAGCCAGGAAGGTCCTTCAGCTCCTGTTTCTCTTTGTCTGGGGAGCACGTGCTTGGTTTTGAGGGCTTTCTGTGTGTTATTTCTGTGTGAGTGCTGTGAAATGCCCCTTTTCCTTCTAAGATCTGCCAGTTGGGGCTAATTCCAGTAGCTGCCCCTTGAGGGGTTGCCTTCTCCTGATGGAAAGGGGAGGGGTTCTCCTTCCTGGTACCTGGAGGGGCTGCAGGACAGACTCCTGTTAAGGAGCCATCCCTTGGCAGGTGTCAAACACGAACAGAAACCTGTCCTACCCAAAAAAGAAGCTCACCTGCCTCAGTTACTGTCTCGGATAGCAGAATTGAAGGTGGCGTCGCTGCTGCTTTTCCACGTTTCCATTTCTCCCTCGCTCATGTCTTGCACTGTTTTTCTGGCTCACTGAGTCTCTAGTTATCTCAAAGCTGAACTCATCACATTCCCACTGCTGTCAGTTCTCGGCAGTGTTGTTGGATTCTCCCTTTTTTTTTCTGATTCTTTTGTGTTGATGTGCCCACTACAAATCTGAATGATGAGCATTGTGGCTCAGAGACAGAAATTGCAGTGACTCGTGTGGTAGGAGTCAAAGTTCATCATTGTTAAAGGTTGTGTTCATCCGTTAGTCATGGCTTTGTTGGGTTCTGGGTTTTTGTTTTCACGATCTCCCATCTTGAGCTCCCTTGACATCCCAGCCTCAAACACTGATAAGCGATACAGGCTCAAAATATACTGTTAAGACTCAGTGTTTCAAGCTTGTACATCCCGAATCTCCTTTTGTTCCATGGAAAATGTGGGGCCAGATAAGAATGACGCAACAAACCTTTCAAAATACCCCAAATCCTGTGCTGTAGGAACTGTACCTTTCCCTGTCCTTGTAGACCAGGAACCTTCTTCTCTTAAGCCTGAAGGGAAGAAGCAGACAACAGCTAGTAAGTGGAAGTAATACAGCTTTTATTTACAGGATTAGGAGAGCAGAGCTTTATCAGACGCTGTTTTATTTGCCTGGTGTGCCTTTCATCCCCAAGTGATCCCACATATGAGCTGGCAAATCTCGACTGGGTTCATCCATCCCGTGATCTTGTGCATGCAGAGCTGCAGCCCCTCCTGAGCTGGTGATGCAAGACAGGACTTAAACTGTGTGTTTGCAGTTTGCAAAGCTCTGTGTCACATCACAGAACCAGGGGTTGGGGCTGATCTCCCTGATCACATCCTTGGGGCTCCCAGCTCTGCTCTTTCTCGGAAGGACCGTGAGCTGCAGGAGCTCGTAGCGGTTTGTTTTCCCCGTTGTGCTGACTCTGCTGTCACTTTGTGGTGGTGCAGGACTCAGGCTGGGCTATATTAAGATGGCATGGCCTCCTGGGAGCTGGATCCGGGCTCGTTAAGCTCTTTCTTCTTGCAGGCTTGTCCCGTAGGAGAGATGGTTTGTTCATGTTCTGGTATCCCCCCTGGACTCTGATTCTTTAGTGACTCAGAGCAGTGGAAGTTGAGCAAAGAGCCAAATCCTTTCTAGCTGGGTCTTTTTTAAGTAGGTGGTGAATCAAGCTGCTCCAGGATGCCATTATCAATGAGATGGCTGGAGTAGAAGCTGTCTTAGCAACTTGGCAAGGGCGGGGAGAGGTCCCTGCCTCAAGCTTGTGATTGCAAACAACCTGGGATTGCTGTCGTGACATTGATGGACAAGGGGCCCTCATTAAGTTGCCAGGACAGCTCCGTGGGTCTCTGGCTCTGCTCTGGGTTGTTATGCCTTGTTATGGGACCTGTGGACAGGCATGAGATGTTGCTACAGCATTTGTGTACCCTCAGGGTCCACGTTGCTGAGGCCGCGTGTGATCCTTTGTTTGCTGGAGCTTCCTGGCTGACCCCAGGGCTGCCATCCTCCATGAGAGCAGAGCTCATCTCCTTCAGCCCTTGCTGGTCACAAGGAGCAGCTTCCTTCCTGTGCTGTGATGCCAGAAGATGAAGGAGAATCCTGGCCAGAGGACCATCTGCATTCCCACCAACGTGCTCCTTTGCCCCTCAGTTTGGTGTGTGCCAGGGAGGGAGGGTGGGAGCAGAGAGCAGCAGTTGTGCCACCTGCAGTGCTCACCATTGAATTGGTAAGAGAAATAAGTGGGGAAACTGAGGCACAGGAGGAGGATTTTTGTGGGATGTGACCACAGAATGCCCTGAAAAGCTTACTCAGTCCTGCATCCCCCAGATCGCATTCCCTCCTGCACATATTCCATGCACTTCTTAGTGCTGCCTCTTTTCCATCCTTTCTTGCCTTGTGTGCAGGGTCTCATTCTGATGCTGGGCACCAGCTCCCTGCTGCATTTGCTGTCCTTGCCTGCCAAGTGCAGACCCCTTCACCCCCAACATTAATCCTCCGTTTCCCATTCACTGAACACAAGCCCTGGTGATGCTTTGAGCTTCCACACCATGGAAGTTCTCACAGGGTGGGTGCTTTCTGGTGTGTGCTCACTACGTGGTGTTAGATACCAGGCACCAGTTTTCCTCTTGGGGAAGGAAGAAGGTGGCCCAGGATACCACCCCACTCCCTGCAGAACAGGGACATCTCCCTGTCCTGTCCCATCAAGCAGTTTTCATCCTCTGTGTGTGTATCATCACATGTGCCCTGTTGTCCCTTCCTCCAGCTGGAGGAATGTTTTCCTTGGCTGTGTCAAGGTGCCAGTCACTGGAGCTGGGACTGATCCGTGGAGGTGACAAATACCCTTTTTGCCATGGAGAGAGGTGGATCCTTTCCATGCACAGGGATGTGTGAAGGTAGCCTGGAGGATTCCTGCTGCAACGGGATAACGTCATCCCGGTGCTGTTCCCACACGATAAGGAACGGTCCCATCCCTGAAAACCAGAAAGGAATGATTTTGCTTCCCCTCCAGCAAAAGCAGGTGTTTCTCACCTTGGATGTCACAACTAGGAGTCGATTTTTTGGTAGCCTCGGTCTCCTCCTGCCTCGCTGCTTCAGGCTCGTACTTCCCCTTCCAAAGGGTCTGTGTCCCAGTGCATTTCAAAGCTGTATGGATGTGCCAGATCCCCAAAATTACAAGCCTGGTGGCGAGAACAGCCTGACATGATGCTGGCTATGAATGTTCTGCTGCCTCATCCTGGCTGGGGGGAGAGGTGGGAGCTGGCAGCACAGGCAGGTGTTGGACAGCCAGGGTAGTTAAAGGTGTGTGACATGAGTTCTTCATCTTCCTCACCCATTTTCTGTCTGTGATAATCCTGTGCTGGGTCACGTCCTTCGCTGCTGCCCTTCCTTCTCTGGGGCCTTGCAGGAAAGGAGAAGGGATAATCTTCCAGGTGACATTCCCCTGTGTCCAATAAGGAAGAGCCTGCACTCACCTGTGGTAGCACCGATTCTCTGAGTCTGTCAGGGAAGGGCTTTGGTGGCTCAGCAGCAGGGGAATAGCAAGGTGGAAGTATTTCACTTCTCAAAAAATGTCCTCGATCTTTTTTTACCCTCCTTTGCCCAACCTTGCCAGTCCCGTCTCCCTGAAGGGAGCCAAGAGCTGCTGACAGTAAGAGGAAGTCTCTGTCTAAAGCCTATAATTATCCTGTCTGCCTTCCCAGAAAAGGCCAGTTGGGGAGCGAGCGTGCTCCTGTTCCACGGACCAGCCCTGCCTTCTCCTACCTCCCCAATTACTGCTTAATGGACTTTTTATGATGATAAGACGACCGGGCTGGGGAGAAGTTATTGATGGGGAAATGGAAAATAATTCACTCCCTGTTTGTTTGTTCTGTCAGAAAACCCTCACTTTAGTTTTATTTGCGAGGCATCGAGAAATGGCCCTTGGAAAGAAAAAGTGCCAAATCTGTCGATAAAGCCCTGGATTTCACGGGGACCTGGGTCTCTGCAGGACCTCTCCAAGGGGTGTTCTCAACCTTGTGGAGTGTCTCCATAGAGTCTCCTCCCCGGTGCTGCGCCCAGTTTGCAGCTCTCACTCTTCTCCTGAGGGAAAATGTGAATTCTGGAGCTGTCTCCCATGCCTCTACCCCTCTCACGAGCTCCCCCGCTCCCTAATGCCACTGCTTTGGAATACGGACCCATTCCAAACAGAGCATTCTTGCTCCCCACTCTCCATCTGTCTCAAATTTGGCTGCTCTCTCTCCTGTTTTCATCTGCTCTGTGGTTTGTCTCCTCCATCTAATCTTCACTTCCTTGCTCTGGCTCTGAGCACTTCCCTCCTCTCCAGCTTGCTCCAGCTCTCTTGCACAGAGTCATGGAATATCCTGACTTGGAAAGGGCCCACAAGGACCATCAAAGCCCAACTCTTGGCCCTGCCCGGGTCAGCCCCAAGAACGTGCCATTTCCCTTGTTGATCTCTTCTCGTTCCCACTGATTTTCCCATCCTTTCTACCTTCTGCTCCACCTTTTGTCTCCTGCTTCACTGGTGTGGCAGGGCTGCTCCTCTGGCTGTGCCTCCCAGCTGTCCCCAGATGCTCCACGCTCCCATCCCCATCCTTCCAACACAGGGCATGGATCTGTGTGCAGTCAGAGCACAACAGCATGTGTGTGTCAAACACTTCCTAAAGCAACAGACAAACAGTGGGAGCGTGGCTGGACCCCAGTCTCACATTGCTGGGAGGGTTTTCAGGAGGGCAGATGAAAGCACAGCCACCCAGGCCTGTGGCTGGGGAGTACCTTGGGCTCCTTCTCCAATTGTGAGCCCGTCAGCAGTTGTGGAAAAGGGAGATGGAGTTTCACTAGATCAGCAGAAAGGTTCAGCCCAGAAACCAAAGGAAGAAGGAGGAGGAAGAAGAGGAGGGGAGGGGGAGTTAACTCTGTGCATGGCAGTGGGAACATCATTGGATTCCTTTCTGGTGGCTCTGCAAGTTAGCAGGGGGTGAGAAATAACAGGGAGAGATGTCTCATTCCAGCTGACATGAACGGGTTGTTGGAAGATTCCAAAGTTTTGTCTGGCTTTTGATTTTTATCTTCTTCTCTCCCCAAGACGTACCTGTTGGAGAAGGTCTCCGAGTTCCCTCTGATGATGTTTTTGTGGTTATTTTGTTTGCACTTCAGTCTTCAGAGGCTGCAGCTGTGTTCAGTGCCACCCGGGGTGCTGAGTGCTGAACAGAGCTGTTCCGAGACCATCCCTGCTCCAAACTGCGTGTAGTGTCTAGACCAAGACAGACAGGCAGGTGTGAGAAATGAGGGTTGTCACCTCCCCGCTACGTGTGGCAGCCTGAGGTGTGGGGAAGGGCGAGTTCCCAAGGTCAGCCGACTTTGCACCAGAGCCAGAGATCTGAATCCCAACTATGGGAACAATCTGCAGCCTGGGAAAGCAGAGTGGGGTGTGCAACTAATGGCAAAATAACACTGACCACAAATGGCTTCGTGGCCTCAACTTTTACCTCTGTTTTGAAAGGTGTGTGTCTGATCTGCGTGCACAAAAAAGGGTGACTTTCCATCTGCTGAGCGTTTTAGGGTGAGGATAAAGGTTGTCACTGGCTAGCATGCCCTGAATCTCTCCTGCAGCGTGGGCACACTCACAGTGGGCAGATCCACGGGGAAATGTTGGGCTCAGCACCACGGGGCTGTTTGCTGAAGGTCAAACAGGAGCGGTGAGCAAAAGGAACGGCTGGGAGTGTGCGTAGGAAGACTCATAAACCGGCCAAGTGGCAGGAAAATGGCCTTCCCGCTGTGCCCTCGCTTCTGCTTTGGTTCCTGTGGCACTCTGGGGTGCAGTGGAGAGCCTGCTCCTTCCCCAGGGTGGGATAATGAGGGTTTACTCACTGGAGAAGGAGGAGCTGGAAAGCGGCGCTTTGTGTGCCGGCAGGATGGGCGCGTGGGCTTCCACGGAGCTGTCAGCGGGGACCGAGGGGCTCCAAAAATGGAAGCAAAACCTTTCAAAAATCCGTGTTTTGTGGCTGGCTTGCTTTTGTCTCCATGGATTGCTGCCTCTGTGGGCGAGGGGCCCTTTCAGCCGGGCTCCCGCTGCTCTGCTCTGCGGCCAGATGGGAGAACAAGTGGCTTTGTCTTGATCTGAGGTCCATTGTTGAGGTGCTTCCCTGGGGGTGGCAGGAGCTGATGGGAGGTGCTGAGCACAGAGGTGGGTTCTGCCGTCTGAAATCAGCAGCAGGTCCCCAGCTGTGGGGCTGAGGGTGCAGGGAGAGAGCTGGGATGGGGGTCAGGAGGAGGCAGAGGTGCAGAGGCGCTTGTGCATCCCCCCCGCAGGGGGAGCGTGGGGCACAGAGGGACAGCATCACACACACTGGGGCAAATACCCAGTGATGTGGTCAGGGACCATCCTCCAACCTTTTCCTGGGCACTTGGTGGGGCCAGACAGGCCTGTTACTGTGATGGTGACACATCCAGGCCTGTGGGAAGTGGCTGGAAGGGGACATGTTGTCCCTCTCCTCGTGGAAGCAGCTTTCTGCTCGGATTGCCCCCCAGCTGGCAGGTGTAGCTGAGGAAGGAGCAGCAGTTTTGGGGCTGGAGTGTACTGGGGTGGCGTGGAAAAAGCTGCCCTTGCCTTTGTGTGGTCTGTGAGGCTCAGTGCACCCCTGACCTCCTGATCCCTCCTGTAGTGCCACAGGAGGGACACCCTGCCCTGACCAGGCTCAGTGGCAGAGGGACCCTGGTGCACCCTCATAACTGGCTCTTTCTTTTCATTCCCCCTCATCCCGCTCCTGCCAGATGTCAGCTCTGATATGTGGAGCTCATTCGTGCTCCTGCCTCTCTCCCACCCCTCAAACCACCTCTGGGTTCTCCACCCCTTTTCCCTGCCCTTGGCATTTGATGTTTCAGACAGGCATATGGTGGCCGGCCTGTCTCCCTCGCTGCTCGTCCATCACCCGCTATTCACCGTGGCAGCCGTTCCCAAGGGACATTTGGGTTTAAAGGCTGAGATGTCCCCTCCTTTCCCCCCATTCCTACATCCTTCCAGCTCCCTTGCTGTAAAGCTGCTCAGAATGTTGTGTCATCTGTGTACGTGGCCGCGTTCAAAGAACTTTTCCTGCTTTTGGTGTCGCAGGAAAGAGGGAAGGAGAGGAAGGGAGGGAAGAGGAGGGGAGAGGAGGCACCAGCATCTTCCTCTTCAGTGGGGAAACTGCCTCAGTGAGCAGCCCTGGCACGTGGGCTGATCCATACCGTGTGCCTGGGGGATGAGTAGAGACCCCCACTCTTCTCAACTCACAGCTTCTTCTCAAGGTCTGCGGTAGAATCCTGAAAAGATGGGTGTATACACTGCTCAAATTTAGGGTGCAACATTGTGCTTTAGACGTGTTTCAGATGCACCAAAATGGCTTTAAACTGAAAGAGAGTAGTTTAGATTAGATATTGGGAGGAATTTGTTGCCTTTGAGGGTGGGTGGGCAGGCCCTGGCACAGGTTTGCCCAGAGAAGCTGTGGCTGCCCCATCCTTGGGAGTGTCCAAAGCCAGGCTGGAGCAACCTGGGGTAGGTGAAAGTGTCCCTGCCCATGGCAGGGGGTGGCACTGGATGGGGCTGAGATTCCATGATCCCGTGAATCTGGGGAGATCAGCCAGCGCTGCCTGTGGTTCTCCAGGCCTGTGATTTGGGAAGTGGCACCAACAGGAGGGTGCCTGCGTGGGGTGACGGGAAGGCGAGCGCGGGGTCCCGTCAGCTCCCGGAACATCCATCAGAACCACAGGGGGCAGGGTCAGAGCAGCTGCCAGGGGTGGCAGAGGTGAGACCAGAGGGCACTCAGCGTGTGCTGGAGCAATTACAGGGCGCAAGGATGGCTGAGGGATAGGTGCCTCCTCCTCGCAGGCCGTGGCAGCTCTCCAGCGTGCTGCTTGCCCCGGCTGTTGCTTTTGGGAAGTGTGTAGGAGGTGGGCAGGAGTGAAAGGTTCAGCTTGACTTGATGGCTTTCCATTAAGCTGTAAAGAAGGATCACAGGTACACAGCAGCCATCCGGTCTTTTCAACCTTCCCTCCGGAGACCCAGACCCCGCAGGAAGCCTCTTGTAGTAGGAAAATTCTTTTAAGCTCCAGATTTTTCCATTCCTGCCTTGATACTGCACACACACAAAAAAAAAAAAAAAAAAAAAAAAAAAAAAAAAAAAAAAAAAAAAAAAGGTTTTGCTGGTTTGCAAATCGGAGAAAGGGGAGGAAAAAAAAAATCTCTGTGACCACTGGACTGGTGGAGCTTAGACTCAGCCTTTTCAAACCTGACTTGTTTGCAGCTCTCTGTGAAGGGAGGTTGGTGAGGTGATACAAAATCCCCCGGACTGCAAATGTGTCCATCTGGAAACTGTGTTTATTTGATTTTTATTTATTTATTTATTTATTTATTTATTTATTTATTTATTTATTTAAAGCTGAGGTCCTGCATTCTTGGCAAAGGAGGGGAAACACCTCAGACCCTCTGAGTGGGCTGGGTTAGTGTTTCACATGGCACCTCGTCCCTGCTCCTGGAGGCTTTCAGAGCCGTTGGCAGAGCTGAAGGCTCAGCTCGCAGCGTGTGTGTCTCCCTGCAAGCTGGACCTGGCTCTGGCACAGAGCTGTGCGGGTCCTACGCAGCACCGAGGGATTGGTCTCAGCTTTGGATCATCACCACCTTGGATCATCACCACCACCTCGCCTGTGATAGCGCTGGCTCTCTCTTCCCAGAGGGGAGAGGGTTGCTCTGAGCTCGGCGTGGGCTGGTGACAAGTTCTGCAGTGACTGGGGGTGCAGGGGTGGAGAGCACGGAGGGGGAGGAATCAAATCTGCAGCTCAGAGGCTTGGGCAATTTTAAAATCCAGCAATTTAGCTCGGATTTTCACCCATTTTTTGCGAGTGAGTAGTAAAGCCGGATGGGTTGTTTGGTGGGGGATTTTTGTTTGGTTCCTTTTGTCTCTCGCTGTCTAACGGTGAGTCTCTCGTAGGCAGTTGGGAATTGCAGGGAGCTCAGGAAAAAAACCTGCTCACAGACAGCTCAGCTTCCCCATCACCACACACTGAGGTGACACAGGACCCCAGAAAGGGATGCTGAGCAATGACTCCAAGCTGACTGTTTTCTGGAACGCCATCCCTTTCTTTGGGATGGAAACAGAACCTTGTTTTTCTCCTGGGCTGAGCTCTCATCATACTGCACCCATTTAAATGTACACCTGACATTAAGGTTTATTAGGGGCTTTTATTTTAGGAAATGAACTTGCATCAATAAAGTGTTCTTAAAAGCCCTGGATGTTTTTAGCTGTACCTTCAGAATTGACTCCTGCAAACTCCTCAGATATCGAGCGGAGGTGAAGAGAGGAAGGAAGTCAGGCTGTGGGCAGAGTGAGCATTTATATTTTAGCCTGGAGCAAAGTTTGGGTTTTACCTTTCTCAGACGGAAGACAGATCCCCCAGTGCCAGTTCCTCCGGTGGGACTTGCTTTATAACCTTTAGCTGTAACATTGCAAAGAAGACTCTGACCTCTAAATATAGATTTGGATATTTATAAATGTGATGCTTTGTACACACAGCATTCGGTGGGATGTAAACAGCTCCAGCAAATTGTATTTACCTCCAGCATGGAAACAAATGCTTGATTGCATCACATGAGCTTGCTCAGTGCCTTTTATTTATATACTGCTGGCCATGCCAGGCAGGGAAGGGGGGAAGGCTTCCTTTTGTCTTTTGACCCCTAAAAGACCCTGGAGACTTCTCTCCAGCTACCATTTGCCCTCCTGTCAAGCCCTGTGGGAGGCTGTTTGCATCCTATTTTATAGACTCTGAGAATGTACAGATAAATACACTCATTTCAGAGTCACGTGCCCCGCTTTTCTCAAGAAAAACAGACGGCAACTTTATGATCTGAGTGATTTTATTTGAACACAGCTGCGGCCTTGTGATTTAAATATTTCAATAAATTTTAAACTAACTAGATGAGAGGAAGCTGCACAAGGAAAACAGGTTGGAGCACGGAAGGAGGATTCCCAGAGGGGAGAGGCAGTGTGGGCTCTGCATGGACGCTCCTGGCCTCGGCTTCCTCTCATGAGCAGCCCCTTGGCACCTTCCTCGGTCAGAAAACCCATCCCAGCATCCTCCCATCCTTGCCCAGATGCTCGAAGGGGGTGGAAGGTGCTGTTCCTTTGGGCCTGGGCTGGCTCAAACAGCCTGGGTGGAGCTGCTGAGAGGAGTTTCGAGGAGCTCCTTCCTTCAGCAGCCTGAATTCCCTGTTTTCCCGGGCTCTCTGATGCTGGGCAGAGGGGAAGGGGAGCTGCAGGAGGGACTGCAGGCTTGGCTCTGCTCTTGGGCTGGACAGTTTGGGCTGTTTTGAGGAGATCACAGCTTGGGTTTGTTGGGCTGTGTCCTCTCAAGTCTCCTGTTCCAGGGGATGACGTACCTGTGTGAATGTACCCGTGAGGGGAAGATTTGCAGATGAAAGCAGAGGTGCTACAAGCCAAGGAGGATGTTTCACATCCTAAAGCCACTGGCACCAGCCTGTTTCACACCATCATCCTCAAGCGCTGTTTGTGCCAAGTCCTGCTTCATCTACTTCATGGTCCTCCTCCCACCTTCTCCCCCTGTCTTGGCTTTGTTACCATAAATCTCCCCCATTCCTTGGTGTTTTGGTCCTTTTCTTGGACCTGGGGAGTGCAATTCAGTGTTTCTAGATGTTGTTTTCAGCTCTACCAGCTTTCGGTGCTTCTCATTACATGGGCTTTGAAAGGGCAATTTCCCCTGTGCAAAACAATTTAAAAGTCCACTTTTCAGGAGTAAAAGAGGCTTTGCAACATTGAAATCTCTTTGTAGCCTCAGACCCTTAATTATTTCCAGCTGGAGCTTCTTCATACGTAAAAAGAAGGTAAAGACTTTGTTCCTACAAGGCCAAGAGGTTTAATTTCACCTGGGGTTATTAAGAGTGGCAGTGACAATGCTGTTATTAATTACAAACAGTGTTTATGAGAGTTTGTCTTTCCTCGTGCCAACGATGATATTTCTTTTTTTTTCTCAAAGGTCCCCCTGTGTTCATTAAAAAACCTGTGGACCAAATTGGTGTGTCAGGAGGGGTGGCCTCCTTTGTGTGCCAAGCGACTGGAGACCCAAAGCCACGGGTCACCTGGAACAAGAAAGGGAAGAAAGTGAACTCTCAGAGGTTTGAGGTAAGAGATGCCCTCGAAATCTGTGCCTGTGTGAAGAGAGAGAGACTGACACAAAGCAGCCACTGCTCCTCTTGGGCCCTTCTCAGACCTGATAATAAAGGGAAATTTGGAAGGGGAGGAGTTTTAACAGCAGGAGGAGTGAAATGCAGGGTCTTGGCCATGTCAACAGCTGGGTTTGTTCCAAAGCAAGAGAGCACTTGGCTCACTTATGTTACTGGAGTTTTTCCTTTTGTTTTTTGGGGGGTTTTTTCCCCTTCCTGGGATATAATATAACTTCTTCGTTCCCTAAGAGACCCCAGCTAAGCTGGTGGTACTTCATCTCTGTAAATGCACCTTTCATCCCCATCCATGGCTCAGTATTTTAATCCTGGGACAGCCTGGAGTAAACATCCCAGTTGTTGGCAACCAGACCCAAGCAATTGGCATTGTTTAGATAGAAAGGAGAGTGGAGGAACAGGGACTGGGAGGTCATCCTGTGGAATTTGCTGTGGGACTGAGCCCTGCCAGGCAGCTGTGCGCTGAGAGGAGCTTTGTGGTGTCAGCTGCCTCTGCAGATGGAGGAACAAGGCGGGGGTTCGTTTTGATTTTGTTTTCCTTTGCTCCGTTTCCTCCTCCTTCATCCCAGTTGTGCTCCGAACACCCACCCCACACAACCACCGCCGAGGCCCCTTCTTTTCAGAGCCTTTGAGATGCACATGGTGGGACTTGTGCACGGTGGGATCCACCACAGTGGAACCCTTCAGCTTCTCCCTTCCTTCAGCTGGGTGGGAAGGCTGTTAAAAAAAACCGCGTGTAAGGGTTGTGGGGCCGCTGCTGGAGCGTGTTTGGGGCCGTGTGTGTCTCCTTAGAAGCTTCTACTTGCAACCCAAGGAGACTTACTCTGTGTTGTGTCTCCCTTCTCCCCCAGACAATCGAATTTGATGAAAGTGCAGGTGCTGTTTTGAGGATCCAACCCCTCCGGACTCCCCGGGACGAGAACATTTACGAGTGTGTTGCTCAGAACCCTCATGGGGAGGTCACTGTCCATGCCAAGCTCACCGTGCTCCGAGGTAAGGACCCCCTGCCTGCCCTGTGCCAGGCTCACAGTGGGACCCTCGAGCTGGGTGGGAAGGCTGTTAAAAAAATGCATGGCCGAGGCACAAAGTCCTCCTGTTTCTGGTTTGCTCTGACCTGTCAGGTCTGTTTGCTGTCCTTACCCCAGAGAGATGCAAAAATTGCTGTGTGAGAAACAAAGCTGAAACTGGACCACTTCAGAGGGGTTTGACTGGATAACATGTTGAGGTTCCTTCCAACCTGAATTATCCTGCTACTCCTATGATTTTCCCTCCCCTCCAAAAATTCCTTCCCCGGGTTCAGGAGCAGCACCAGAAACTCTTCATTATTCTCCTCAGAAATGTGGCACCAAGAAAACCTTTTTCATTGAGGAATCACTTAATGGGCTGGGGTTAAGATGATTTTTTCATCTGCATGGGTTTTCACACAGTTGGTAGCAATGGCAACCTCTTTTTCTCGTGCTAGATTCCTTCTGGGCATCTTCCCTCTTTCCAGAGGTCTTTTGCTCCGTGCACTCTCCAGGAAAACAGTTCCCCTCTCCATTTTGTTCTGATTCTTTTTTCCACTCGTCCCCATTGCAGAGAATGTTTACAGGGATGCCTCCTTCATGTCATCTGTTTGAAATATGCTCCCTGAACTGGATGTGGGGGAGGGAACAATATGCTGTTGCTCTGGATGCCTCTGGATGTTTGCTGTTACTACCCTGGAGATCCCTAAAATCGCTGTGTGAACGGCTGAGCGAGGTTGGGTGCTAAAACTGACCCATTTTAGGGTTTAGAACACCCATCAGCGGTGTTTTGTGTTCAAACCACGGGTGATCCTGGCAGGAAGGAGGTGGTGGAGAATTGCCTGAGAGCTCCCAGAAGAGTTTAGCTCGGGAGCATTGGCTGTGGATGGAGCCATGGGCTTTTTAATAGGGAGTAAGAGCCTTCCTTTCTGCAGTGGCCACATCTAACAGCAAACTCAGGAGCTCCAGGCAGCTTGTGACCCTCAGGCCGAGTGGTAGCTCTGCCCGTGGGCGTTTTGTTCAGCCGTTTCAGCGCTCCTCTGAAATCCTTTTGTCTGAACAAGGCGGCAAAGCACGTCCTTAATGCTGCAGAGCGAAACTGGTGGGCACGTCCCAAATGTAGAGCAGGAAAACAGAGACCAGACCTGAGGGGCACACGGCAAAACCCTCGACCTCCCCCCACTGGGGCAGGGAATATCCCTTCTGCTGCCCACCTGGCAGGCTCTGTGCTGCCTTGGAGGTGGGCCCGTGGTCCAGTCATGCCTGACAGATTTGTGTAGGTGCACTCAGATCTCAGTGCAGCTCCTCTGCCTGGCGTGGCATTTACCCTTCTGTTCGAGGAGCGTGGTGGGATGGATCTGTCAGGAGCTTGGAATGGCGCGGGATGACAGGAGTGTGTCTAACTGTGGTTATCCCAGAGGGCTGGGAGCCTTATTCCTCACACTTATTCCCACATATATTCCTTGGGAGCTGTGACAGTTTGGGAGAAGAGCCCCTGCAGTCAAAGTCAAAGTTTGTACCCTGTGAGCAGTGTCCAGGGAGGGTTCTCCTCCAGCTGCTGCCCTCAGCAATCCCCTGGATTCTCACAGTGGTTTTAAGGCTCTCTCCACCAAGGGCAAGCTGCAGGGTATGGAATCATAGAATCATTGAGGCTGGAAAAGACCTCCAAGATCATCGAGTCCAACCTGTGCCCCATCCCCACCTTGTCCCCCAGCCCAGAGCACTGAGTGACACATCCAGGCATTCCTTGGACACCTCCAGGGTTGGGGACTCCAAACCTCCCTGGGCAGCCCCTTCCAATGTTTACCAACCCTTTCTGTGGAGAAATTCTCCCTGATGTCCAACCTGACCTTGTACAACATGTGGCCATTTCCTGGTCTTCTCACCTGTTACCTGGGAGAAGAGACCAACCCCTACTTGGCCACAGCCCCCTGCCAGGGAGTTGTGGAGAGCAAAATGGGAATGCTGAGCTGAGCTCAGGGACTGTCCTTAGGGACCAGGGCTCTTGGTACGTGTCTTTGTGCAGCTCTTCTTCCTTCTGGGATCAGCATCATCCCTACGTCAGCCAGGGGCACAGATGACAACACAGGGGCTGCACCTTCCCACTGCCTGACTATTTCCACCCTTTGCTGATCCCACCAGGACATTCTGACTGTGTGCTGTGCTCTCACAAGCTCTCCTGTTCTGTCTGGGAGCTGGTTTGGGGTCTCTGTTTCTGACTGTGCTGCAGCAGTGAGGGTACCCGTCCATGGAGCTTGAGTGAGCAGGAATTAACTGTAGGGTGGGCCAAGACAATGCTGAAGAGCATCAGGGAAGCAGCTTTGATTGCAGACCCTCCCCTTCCCTGCTCAGCTGGAGTTATTCCATCCCTAATCGTTCCTCAGCTTTCACACAGCAAAGATTCTCTCCTCTTTATCCGCATTTTTAAGTGCTGGGAGAGTTAAAAGCACCAAGCCCAAATGCACTGATCTCCACCATGACAAAGTGAGCATGCTGGCAGCCGGGCCTCTCCTTCCCCTCCCCTCTTCTGCACTCACCCACTCTCCTGTTTGTCTTTTCTCTCTTCCTCTGCATGGCCTCCTCCTCCTCCTTCTCTGTCTCTTCTCTCACTTGCAGAACTGATGCTGAGCACAGAGAGGGGGCTGCTCCACGGCTGCTCCACAGCCTGGAGATGGATGGGAGCTGTCATTTGCAGAACCTGGTACCCTGGCACACTCGTGGAGTACAGAAACCTGGGCCCCAGCTGCTGCAAACTGCATGAGGCACTTTGGAGTAGCTCTGCAGCCTGTTGGGTGTGTGTTGTAATCACACATACGTGTCTGTACCTTTGGGCAGGAGCATTAGAGGGTTTCCTCAACACCAGGGCAGTCCCAGGAATGGAAAATAACACAGAAAATATTTTCCCTTTCTGGAAGAGAAAATAAAACATTCTTCCTTACTAGATGCAGCTGCTGAAGGGATTGAGGGTAAACCCCTTCTTGCTTATCCACGTGATTACCCCTGGATCAGACCCTGATAGAAACCCATGTGCCTTCACTTAAAAACAGGAAACTGCAGGAGAGGAAACCTTTGGGAGCTTCTGAGAAGCAAAGCTGTGATGGACAGCGTTCAACTCACACGGAGTCCCTTCCCACCAGCTCTTCTGCTGGCTTGGTTTGTCCTTCCTGCTCTGCTTCTCCAGGGATCCCAGTTTGGTAGGGCTGCAGAGACTGGCTGTTCTTTCCACAGCTGGCTTAGACAGAGTGCCTGCGAACCTGACTCCTGCAGAGCTCGAAGGGAAAAGGAAGACTGGTTTTGGGAAGCGTTTTCCAGTTGTTGTTGACTCCAGCTGCTGTTATTTTTCATTATAACTTGGGCAGGAAGGAAGGTAATTGGCACAGACATCCAGCTCTCAGTTGGTGGAGTTTCTCCAAGCTCCCCACTCCCAGGAAAGACGTTTGTATCTGTGTGTCCTGGGACAGATACAGAAACAGAGAGGTCGTGGACTCCCCACCTGTAGAAGTGTTCAAGGCCAGGTTGGATGGGGTTTGGAGCAACCTGGAATAGTGGAAGGAGTCCCTGCTCTTGGCAGGGGGTGGAATGAGACGAGCTTTAAGATCCCTCCCAACCCACACCAGTCTGTGATTCTGTCTGTATTTATCTGTGTCTACATTTATATCATCTGTATCCACAGATCCATATTATGATGATTATTATTACTTCCTGTACACAGATTATACTTTCCCTCTGATTCTTTAGTAGTCTGTGGGAGCTGGTAAGAGTTCTGTGGAGGTTACCCTTGTGAGCTGTTAGTAAATGCAATATGTTCCCATAAAAGCCAGTGATTAGTCCAGTTCAATGTCACGGAACAGGATTTACTGCGCCCTGATCCATCGCCTGCTCCCTCCTGGCCACTGCCTGCTGTTCCTGAGGGCTGCTGCACCCTGGAAAACTGAGGAGAGTGGGCTGTTAGACATGTCAGGGCTGTGGCACTCGCTGCTGGAGTATGATTGAGGCTGCTATGGGCAGCCTTTCAGACCTACTTCTTCTGGTGATTCCCTCTTGATTTCGTTTTAGGAAGTATTCGGACATTTCGCTACCATTTGCAGCCCGGAATTTCCCTCACACATTTCCTACTCCAGGAACACATCTGGTGTGGGCATGTGTAAAGTTCTAGCAAGATCCCTGCTGTTTTGTTGGTTCTTGTGTGTAATTGTTGGCTTTAAATCAGCCAAAGGTAAACAACAAGCGGCTCTGGATGCTCAGCAGAGAACAGCCAGTCCCAGGGGAGCACATGGGAGAGGGAAGCTGCCCCCTCTGAAATGTTACCTTGCCATTTGGAAAATTCCTGGCAGTCTTTCTTCAAACTTGACTTGTTTTGCTTTTCTTGTAGTGACCTGAAAATTGGACAACGTTGACAGCAGATTAGTTCTGTAACTTATGAATAACATCAAAGTCATTTTAACTCAGATGCCTGTAGAAGGAGGGCACACAGGGACACATTAGGGAATACAGGCATTACCTGCACTATTTTGGAGTCCAACACACATATCTAAGTGTGTATTTATTGCCTGTGAGCCTACAATTTTTTAATAACATTGTTAGGCTATTACTGTTTTCATAGTAAACCTTTCAGCTCCAAAGAAATGGAGTCACCAGAGCGTGTTAGTGAGACTCCTCCCTGCATTAAAATTGTCTGGCTGGGAAATAACAGGTACCTGAGGCACAGGTACAGGCACATAGGTGGAAATAACTTGTTGATGTAGTTTCCACAAGGTACATAGTGCCAGGATACCTGTTGGGGAGAGGACAGCTGTAGCTGTTCATAGACTTAATGAAAAGAACAGCAATAAGTTCAGGAGTGCTGGATTGTGATCCTGATTCTGCTTAAAAAGTCGTGTCACTCGAGCTGCTTCGTCTCTGTGTTCCTGGTTTTCCACCCTGAATGAGGACAGTCGACTGTGTAGAGACCATCCAGCATCCAGATCTCCAGAGGAGAGGGAAAAAAACCCTCCTCCTCTCCCCTTCAGAGCATCCTCGTGGCTTTCTGCACCGAGTCCATGGCGCATCTGTACACGCTCACACCCTCCTTCTCCTCTAAATTATTAACCAGCCGTGCACACCCTGCGGGGAAAAAGAGCAGCAGCAACACTGCTTTATCTTCCTTTATCATCCTCATTTCCAGCACAGCTAATTAACTAAACCCAGAGCTGCCACCTTCCAGAGTGATGAGGAGACAGGGAGCACCCCCTGTCCCCTCGCTGGGGCTGGGGGACCCTTGTTTGTGTGCCGGGGTTGGATCCAGGCGCGTCCTCCAGCACAGAGCGTGTCCTCGGGTAGGATTTATTATAAATGAGGGCTGAAGTGCTCTTTCCCCGCCTCTCTCCATCCCTCCTCCCCTATCCTTTCTCACCCTACTTGGTTCAGTGGCCTTGAGGTGATTCACCAGCTTTGGGGCGGGGCTTAAGCCGCTCGGTCCGAGCTCAGGTGTGAACAAGGTGTTGGGATGTTCCCTTCATGTGGCAACTGCAAGGCAGGAAAGTGTTTGCCTGCATAAACCAGCACAGTTTCCAGCAGCAGCAGCTGCCCAGATGTGCCCTTGAAGCATCTCCAGCTTGTGTCTGGTTCTTTTGTTCCTGCAGTTGTCTGAGCCGCTTTCAGAAAGAGAATTCACAACCCAAACCATTCCTTATTTATTCAGGAACAGGCTTGGGGTGGCGTTTGGGGATTGATGGGGAGGGTGGCAGGGGCTTGTGTGTGCATGTCTTGTGGGGATTGTGCTGAGGTTGTAATTGCATTATTACAGGGAATCCAGTTGTTAGGGGATGGAGGCAGTTTCACTTCCCTGGCAGGAAGGAAATCTGAGCACTTGAATCAGAGCAGTGTGTGATGCTCAGAGATGATCTGATCCTCAAATCTGATCACGCCTCTAGTCGCAGTTGTTTTAATTAAACTCAGAGGAATTCTGCACATTGTGCTGCAAGATTAACATTTTTTGTTTAATTAGAAACACTCGGTAATAGTAGTTGTACCAGGCCTCCCCCAGCACACGCACACACGTGTGCAAGCACACACACACACACACACACACACACACACACCCTGCCAGGCAGAGGGTTATTCTCTCTGTGGGTTAATTGGTACATGGAAGGAAGGGGCTGGGGTTGGAGGCAGGTGGAGCAGCATCACCAGGGAGCAGGATAGAAGCAGTGATCAATAATGATGTCATCTGCAGCCAATGCGGCAGCGGCTCCTCACCGCTTGGGCACGGCTGGGGAAAGAGCAGGAGGGAAGGGAAGACGTTAAAAGCCTGGCTGAAAGCTGTGCAGAGGCACAGCAATTCCCTGGGCCCCCACCCCTGCCCTGAGCTCACTCCTGGGGGGCTGGGGGTTTGCAGCACGGGAGGTTTGGAGAGCCCTGCGGTGCCCGAGCACAGCCTGGTGAGCTCAGAGGGCTGGTTCGGTGCCTGGTTAAAGGGGGAGGGTGTGTACACACAGTTCAGATTTAGGATGCAATGTTCTGCTTTAGAGGGGCTTTCAGATGCACCAAAATGGCTCGAAGCTGAAAAAATGGCTTTAAACTGACAGAAAGCAGGTTTGGATTAGATATTAGGAAGAAGTTGCTGCCTCTGTGGTGGGTGGGGAGGCCCTGGCACAGGTTGCCCAGTGGAGCTGTGGCTGCCCCATCCCTGGAAGTGTCCAAGGCCAGGTTGAACAGGGCTTGGAGGAATCTGGGATAGGTGAAGGTGTCCCTGTCCATGGCAGGGGTGGAATGGGATGAGCTCTAAGGCCCCTCCTTACCCAAACCAGTCTGTGGTTCTGTGACTCGCTGAAATTACCCCCTTGTGCAAGTGTTTGTCCATCCTGGGAGATCTGCATTACTGGAGCAGTTCTAATGCTACGTGGTTCTGTCTGTGGTCAGATTCCTGTGCTCGATGAGGAGAGGTGTGGTTAATACATTTCACTCTCCAGTGAGTCACAGTAGATCCTTTATAACTCTCCAACAATGGTCAGAGGCAGGAAACAATATACATTTTTAATCACACAATTGAGGCATTTTATCCTTCTTTTTTTTTCCCTGCAGTAGCTGTGCACTGCTAATAACAGAGCTGGACAGAGTTTCTTGGCCTCAGGTGTCAGAGCATCTCGCACACACCTTTAGCTGTGCCTTCAGGATTTCCTAGATTTTTAGAAGCTGAGTGTGAGGCACAGCAGAGTGAAACAGCTCTTGCCCAAATCACATGTGTTTGGAGCTCACGTAGAGCTGGGATCTAGTGATTCTGCTTCTCTTACAGGATGGAGCTCTGAGCACCCTGGTCTAGTGGGAGGTGTCCCTCACAGTAGGGGTTTGGGATTAGATGATCTTTACGGTCCCTTCCAACCCAAACCGTTCTGATTCTGTCTAAAGGCACCCACCACAGCAAGGCCACTCTTGTCCCACTCTCTCTGGGTTCAGCCATATGTGGTTTGGCTCCATTCCTCCTGATCCATCATGTGCCAGCCTTAGGAAGTGAGCTCTTGGTGTGCTGGCAGTTGGCAGGGTGGCTCCCAACCACGGCCAGGGGCTCCAACCCCGTCTTGGTGCTGCTGTGAGAGCTCCCATCGCTTTCAGTGGGGAGCTGGTTGGGGTGGATGTTGCCTTTTTAAAAATCCCACCATTTTTAAATCCTCTGTATTATAATTTCCCTTCTGTTCCCTCACCTGCTTTTGAGATGGATTCAACACCACGGACTCCCGAGGCTGAGATTCCTTGACACGGCTCATTTGAGATGATGGAAAATCCCTGGTTCTGATATCCTCCTTCCAAGCTGCCCTCCCACAAACACTCACTTTCTGGGGGGAAAAAATGGCATGTTCCAGAGCTGCATCAGCCAGCACGAGACAGCTCTTTTCCATTCCACAGGAGTTAAGAAGTGGTGACAAATATCACGGGGGAAGCACTGGGGTTTTGTGTGAGTTACCACAAATTAGTCAGCATTGGTCAGGATTGCCCTCCTCACCCTCATTAGGGAAGGCAAAGGCAGGACTGAGAGAAGCAGGAAGCTCAATTGAAGCTCAGCTGAGCCTCTCTGCTGGGTGCTGGTGCCACGTCCCTCTGCTTGGAGGGCACAGCACTTGGAATTAATAAATCTCGAAATCACAGCCTGGCTGACAGCGCTTGGCATATTGTTGTTATGTGTGTCCCCTCTGGTCACTGCAGCTGGATGAGATTTTCCTCTCCTTTCTCTCCCAGTCCCACTGTGTCTTTGACAGCCCTTTCCACGTGGGTTCTTTCATTATTCCTCCTGTGTAGTTTGTTTTGTGCTGTGAGGTTTGGAGGGGGGAAGGTGAGCCCTTTCCTTTTAACTGTGACTGTACAGACTGTTCTCTGCAGTGCAGGGAGCTTTGCCACCCCTGTGCACAGTTCTGCTGTAAAAACCAGTTAAGTGCCAGTCACTGACCTGACAGAGCTTCACCTGGAGGAACTTTGACACGATGACTCGAGCATAAATCCTGTGAGGAGCAGCTGAGGGAGCTGGAGGGGGCTCAGCCTGGAAAAAGGAGGCTCGAGGAGGGACCTTCTTGCTCTCTGCAACTCCCTGACAGGAGGGTGCAACCAGATGGGGGTTGGGCTCTGCTCCCAGGTGACAAGGGGAAAATGGCCTCAAGTTGTTCCAAGTAGTTCAGATTAGGTACTAGGAAAATTTCTTCACTGAAAGAGTGATTAAATATTGGAAGGGGCTGCCCAGGGTAGTGGTGGAGTCCCCATCCCTGGAAGTGTTCAAAGAATGAGTTAACATGGCTCTTGAGGACATGGTTTAGTGGGCAGGTGGGATTCGGTCGAAGGTTGAACCTGGTGATCCTGAAGGTCTTTTCCAGCCTTAATGATTCTATGAGTCCACATTCCTGTGCCCCAAAGGGTTTTAAAAATGGCATTAAAGTGTAGAATCTTCTTGTGGGACGTTAGATAATCACATAAAATGGACAAGCTGCTGCGTTTTATTGTATCGTGTGTTTTCACAACCCACATGTGGACCATTTACTACTTTAACTTGCAAGTCTGCCTGATGCTCTCCTTGGTGCGTTCACTGAACAGCTCCATTCACTGCCCTGATCCCTGTTTAACCCCTTCCCTTCATCGTCCCCCCTCCAGAGGACCAGTTGCCTCCTGGCTTCCCAAACATTGACATGGGGCCCCAGCTGAAGGTGGTGGAGCGGACCCGGACGGCCACGATGCTCTGTGCAGCCAGCGGGAACCCCGACCCAGAGATCACCTGGTTCAAAGATTTCCTGCCCGTCGACCCCAGCGCCAGCAACGGGAGAATAAAACAGCTGAGATCAGGTAAGGCCTGGCTGTGAGGCTGGAGGGGTTGGGACCAAGAGGTTTCTGAAGCAGAGGAGAGGCCTGATAGACACAGGCCCCACTGCTGTGGATGGGGCCATTCACTTTTTGTTGTTGTTGTTGTTGTTTTGGGACTCGAATTCTTACACATTCTTTCCGCTTGGAGCCCCCCTGGCCTTCTCCAACTGCCCAGCTGACGTGAAGGGAATGACAGCAGGGAAGCTGCTGTCCATCCAGAGGGCACTGTAGCTATCATCCCTGGATCTTGGTGCTCTTGCAGCTCAGGGGGAAACTGGGGCCTGGATGGGGAGCTGAGGGTTTGCTCCTCAGCCCAAGAACTGGGCAAGGAAGAAAGAACCACAGTGGCAGAGACGGCTTTTTAGGCCACACACCCCTGGTGTGGGGCCCGTGGCTCAGGCAGCCTCTTGCTGACAAGGCATGGTGGTGTAAGTGGAGCCTCCCAAAGCTGGTGTTGAAGAAGAAGAAGCTCTTGCAGGATCTCTCCAGTGTCACAACCCCACAGCCATCGCTGTGGAGCCGCTGGGAGTGTTCCGGAGTGACCCGTCAGCGCTCGGTGGCTCTGCCCATGGAGTCCATCCCCACCAACAGATGTACCCCAGCTCTGTGGCTCTTGTCAGTTTTCCATCTTTCCCCATCTGCTTGTCCATCTGTCTCTCCTGTTTGTTTTATGTTTGCTGGTTTTTTTTGTGTGTGTGTCTGTGGCAACGTGACATCTCTTAATATTCACGTTTCGGGAGCTGTTTTTATACTTGTTAAATCTGCCAGTTTACTGAGTGAGAGTGTGCAAGGAGGGCATAGGTGGATTTATTTTTGAGTACTACTGATAAAACACTCCCATTGAGAGCTGCAAAAAATGAGGCAAGCTTTGGAAGTTTTACCCCTTGACAAAAACTAACCCAGGAAATAATCCTTTTCACCTGCTGCTTGGACTGACTGCTTAGACCCAGCCTAAAGAAAACATGTCCAAGGTTGGACCTAGCAAGGACCAGCATCACTTCAGCTGCTCAGAAGATTTCTTCGGCCAAGAGAGATGGAGCATTTTTAAGTCTTTTTTTGGCAAAGAAAGGCATCGTTGTAGGGAAAGCAGAGGCTTCAGTGAAGCCACTGGGGTTGCTTTGTTTGTATTAGACCTTTTGTAAGGTGTCCAGTCGAGTAATAACCGACTGCTTCTGCCCAGATCTCTGCTGGCTCTGGGAAAATCAGTTTTGACTATGTCCTGCTGCATCTGAATATCAGAGCATGGAACCACCCGGTTTTTGTCTTGCCCTTTTTGGCGAAGACTCTACTAAAAATAATTATTTTTGGTTCATTGGGCCACCAGTGGAAAAGCTTCAGCGTAGCCCCAGTTTAATGCAGCTTTTACACACCTGCATAAATGCTCCTTATTCAGTGAAGCAAAGTTACAAGCAGATCCTTAAACTGCTTTGTGGAATTAGAATGGCTTGTTGAATCCCACGAACGCAGATGAGATTGACCTCCCTGTTTTATCATAACAGCTGAGGCAATTGCAAATAAAAAAAATCACTCAGCATAAATAATGAGAGGTAAACTAGAATTATATCATGCTCTGTGACCGTGAACTGAAGTGTGAGTAATGCCCAGGCAGATTATTTTTAATACATTCATCATCTTGCTAGAATGCCTTTACTCTTTAGCTGGGTTTTGATCTGGTGTTTTCCTCAGAGCCACCTGAGTGCTGCGTTTTTATTCCAGTGCATTGGTTGACCTCAGAGTGAACCCTTGGCCCTTCTGATAAATCAGAAGATACCTGCTGAGATTTAATCTCATTTGCAGCTGCTTTCAATTAGTAAACTGGTAAAACCCTGAAGCATCCCTGTTGTCCTTCAGGGCAGGAACCTGTTGCCTGGGTGGCAGGGAGTGCAGATCCCTGGGCGGTCGGGACTTGCCAGTTCTCCAGTTTCTACTTTCCGTGGCCTTTCAGAACTTGCATGTTCTGCAAGGAAAGGCCCGTGAAAGTGCAAAATCTGAACATTAGGGTCATCTGTACTGTGTCAGCACTTTGGTCTGTGGAAAAGGATTCTTTAACACCATGGCAGAGCAAGATTCAGGCACGGATTTGTGACCGGAACGTGAGGTGATGCCTGTTTGAGCTGCTAAAGTCAGGACTTAATTTAATACATTTATCTTTCCAGAAAACAAACTTTGCTGCATTGGATGCTCCAGGACACTGCTAACGAGCTTCAGTGTCTTTCACCCACAGGTCACCAGTGGAACTCCAGCCAACCTTGGGGTCACCAGTTACACCCAACTGAGGGTGTTTGAGGGGCCCTCTGGGAGCAGGGGTGCAGGGAGGAGCAGTGACCCTGCTGCTGAATCACAGCTTGGTCACTGCACTTTGTGCTAACAGAGCTAGGAAGATTTAGGAAGAAATTTTCCCATCTGAGGGTGGTGAGGCTTCAGGCTGCCCAGAGAAGCTGTGGCTGGAATTGTCTGGAATAGGACTTGGAGAAACCTGATCTGGTGGATGGTGTCCCTGCCCATGGCAGGGGGTGGAACTGGATGGGTTTAAGGTCCCTTCCAACCCAAACCATTCTGGGGTTCAGTGTAGAAGCCAGTGACTGTGCTGTCCCCAAACATGTGCCTGTGTTGCTCCCTGATGGAGTCTGGGAGAGGCTGAGGGAGCAGCAGGACAGGACAGTCCCAAATTCCACCCCGGAGATGAAGTCATCAGGATGGCAGCCATGCTGCTGCAGTACAGAGGGTGCTAAGAACCGGATTTTTATCAATATATGAGTTAGTGCTAAACATGCAAATGAATTCATTAAAAGGAACAAGTGAAATGCCATACAGGGAACTCTGCGAAATCAGGAACCGTGTCCAGATTCGGTTCTCATTTGTATTAAATCTGAATGTTTGGCTGGCAACATAAACGGGCCCCTGAGACCACAGTCATTATATTCCCATCATCCTGGGGACCCATTTGTGACATGGGCCTTCAATCTAATCAAGAAACACGTGATATCTCATTAACCACAGTGGCTTTTCTCTATCTGGTTTTTTTTGCTCCCCTCTTCCGTCTCCAGATAAACTTCCCAACCAGCTGGAAATCTTTTAATGCTCGGGGGTTTGGCTGAGTGAAAAGCTGAGTGGTCAGGAGGGGGAGAATGGGAAGAAGCTCTGTCTGGGCTCCTGCTTGCCTTAGACGACACGAACGTCTCAGCCTTAGAGACCTGGGTTGTACAGGAGTTTTAAGTGGTCTTGGAAAATGGATGTTTCTGCTTATCTCGGGACATTTGAAGCAGAAGGCAGAGCCAGTGTCCTCTGCTCAGCCGTGCCATCTAGGGGGGACACTGGAGGCAGCCTCCAGCCACCCTCCTCACCACAGAAATACTAAAACCTTTTGTGTCTTGTGTGTGTGTCTTCTGTTTTCTAAGTAACTGGCTATAACAAGCTTTTCTTTTCTTTTCTTTTTTTTTTCTTTGTTTTTCACCTTTTTTTAACATTCAGAGACCTTTGGTAAGTTTGTTCAATTAAAAAAAAAAAAAAATTAAAAATCAAACCAAAAAACCCCAAACCTGCTAATGTGCAGATTTGTAACCCTTGCCCTTTAAACTAATTCCTTTGTAACAGCTTCTTGAGAGGCATGCTCTGCATTTCTTCTACTAACTCCTTTCAGTAGGGATGTTCTGCCCTCTAAATTAATTTCTGCAGGGGTATTGCAGGCTACAAAAAAAAAATAAAAATAAAAAAGAATAGTAATAACAATTCCAATTAATTTATCTGTATAAAGAGATAACAGCTAAATATAAACCTCCATAACATTGGATAGATTTTTTTTTTTTTTTTCGGTCTCTTAGCAACAGTTGTCCTGGAATTCCCCAATTACACAATAGCTTGTACCCTGGAACTGTGATAATTGTGTTCACACCTGCAGGAGGTCCTGGAGTTTCACATCTAACAGGGTTATTGGCATTTTCAGGAGGGAGAGGTGGGGGTGCAGCGTTTCCAAATTGAAGCCGTAAATCACAGGTCAGTGGGGAAGGGTTGAGGGTAGAAATTCCAGCCCCGCTTTGCCCCTCTGGATCCTCTCCATCCCCGGAGAGGGCAGAGGAGCCCGTCTGCAGGGGCTCACACGTCACATTTCCTGCCTGTGCCAAGTGCCCCTTTGTTAGTGGAGATGCAGGAATTGCAGCTGTCAGCCAGGATCCGGAGTTTTCCGATCGCGGGAGCTCCCTTGATGATTGCTCGCTTGTTTGGAGCAGAAAGCTGCGTCCAGCCCTGGGGAGAGGAGCTCAGCACACACATGTTCCCACACGTGGCCCGACAGAAGGTGGGGATGTGTTTTCTGTCATTGCCATGGCAATGGTGACTGTCCTCCTCTCCCTCTTTTCAGGGCTTGGAGAATCCGGAGGCGGCACAGCGTGTGGGGAATCAGAGGGGGAGGGATGGTGGGGAGCAGACCCCCATCCTCTGTCAAAGAGAGGGGGACACCTGCACGGGGAATTCTGCCTGGCACCATCTTGGGCATTTATAATCCAGAGACAAGACCTTTAAGCTGCCTTTTGCCTCTGCTGCTAAACCCTGGGCTGGCCATCTGGGCTCAGGCAGCCTCAAAATTTGCCCTAAATAGGCAGATCCTGCAGATCCTGGGAGGGCTGTGGAAGGCAGTATGAATAGTTTGCACGTGGCATCTCAAAACCAGCTTTTCACTTGGAAAATCAGCATCCAGTGCGAGCTGTTCCTCCTTTAGCTCTCCTGCAGAGCTGGTGCCCTTGCTCTGCCCTGGACACTGGGCAGCCTCGTGCACTCCCTCGTGCTCACCAGGCGAGTCAGGTACTGAGCACGGGGTCCTCCCCTCCACCCCTACGACCCCATCTCGAACCTTACAGGGCCTGTCAGAGTCCCTCAGAATAATCAGTCGAGTTCACACCCTCTTCCAGCACCGTTCCTGCTGCCCCTGCGTTGAACATGAACCTGGTTAGATGTGAAACTCCCAACGGTGAAAATCTACCATCTGTGTGTGGGCCACCACCCAAACTGCTGCTCTTGCCGTGCAAGTTAATCAAACTCATCCTGACTGAATTTCTGTGCCCAACCCTCCTCCAGTCCCTGGTGAGGGGCATCTTCCTAAACCTGTTCTGCTCCTCACCTGTGTGCCAGAGTTAGACCTGGAAAGCCTGAGGTGCCGCTGCCTGGCTCATCTTGCTCTCCCAGAGCGCTGTCTCCAGGAGCTGCTGACAGCCCATTCCCAGGGGCAGGGCTGATGCTGAGAGGGAACAGGGAATGGCTAGCCTGCAGTGACACAAGAAGGTAACACTGCTGTTGTGTCTGTGCTTGCACAGCTCTAACTTCTAGCATGTTTCTCCTGTCAATTAGAGTGAACTTTTCAGGAAACTGCCAGGCTTAGCCAAGGCCAAAGAAGCTTTTCGAGTCATGGGTGATGTTGGGGTCTCTTCCCCTCCTCTCCCCTCTTCCCATTAACCCTGTTCCATACTGGTGCCACAGATGGCAGATTTTCACTCCAGTTTTGAGACAGAAGGATGTATCAGAGGCTGTTTTTATTTCCACTGAACTCAACTATAACCCTTTGCTGCTTTCTCTCTCTCTCTCTCTCTCTCTCTTGCTTTTTAAACCTCCCTGCCATCTCCTGGGTGGGGATCTGCCCAAGTCCTCGCTCCCCCACCTCTTCCAAGCGCTGTCTCTCCAACCTCTGTCCTGAGAGCTAACCAACCTGCTTCATTAACCTTAGCTAGTTCCTAACCCTAACTAGATGCTAACTTTTCTCTAGCCAATGACCTAACCTCTTTAACTAGAAGCTGAGTCTAACTAGAGTCTAATCCCTAACACTAGAATGCCTCTCTTCCCTCAGCTCCTTTGAAAAATAAAGATGAACTGTAATCAATATCTCTATATTTTTACCTTCTATCCTGAGAATGGAGGATTGAACCGCAGCAGAAGGATGAGCAGGGCTGAAGGATAAGGAGGGAAGGGTGTTGGTTTTTTTGGTGGTTAAGGCAGAAGATTGGCACGGAGGAGGCTTTGACTCCTGTTCTTGCCTCTGCCACAGACTTCCCTCCGTGACCTTGGGCAAGTTGCTTCACCTCTACCTCGATTTCCCCACGTGTAAAGAGGGGTAATAACTCTGCTGTACCTCAGTGGGGGAGAGGAGAGGGGGAGAGGCTGATATTTCTCATTTAATGTGCTCCACAGCCCTGGCTGGGAGATGCTGCAGAGCGGCAGCGGTGTCACCACCGCAGAGGAGACACCACTCTTGCATTTCTCCCTGGGGAGAGACAACAAATACTTGGCCTTGCGGGATCTGCCCTGTTCTCAGGATTGGGGGTAAAAACCCACCAACTGAACCCCCTTCTTTGATAAGCTGTGTGACACTTTTGAATGCCCCCGTGAGCAAAAGGACCTGCCGTGTTTTCAAAGGAAGATGGTTTGGTTGCAACCTCAGGAGGTCAGATGAGGGGGGGGGACAGTGATTTTGCCCCTGACTGTGGCCTGGTTCACCCACCAGCATCGCTCCCTCTCACCTGGGAGAGACCTGAACGCTTGGGTTGGGCTCTTGGACACAACAGGAGGGGGTTGGAATAAAATAACCCAGGGAAGATGCAGTCAGGAGGCCAGTGTAACAGGACTGCTCTCTCCATACAGCCCCCTCCTCCCTGGCATCAGGGGGTCCCAGAGCAGCTGCAGGAGGTACCCAGGTAGCCCTGTCCCTGTGCAGAGCCGTGAGGGATGACTGAAGGTCCCGAGCAGGACATGTCCTGAATTCCTTGCACATCTGTGCCAGTAACTAAAGTTTGGAACTGGGAATTTGCTAGCAAAGGTGGGATCAAACCTGCAGCTTGGTGTGATGCGAGGTCCTGGATGTCCCCCTCCCTGTCTGGGCTAACAGGGCCGTAATGCCAGCCCTTTTTTTCCCCAGGAGTGATGAAGGTAAACACAGGGTCATCACATGTTCTGCAAGTAGCAAACAGTAATGTTAGCTGAGAGCCTGAAGATTATCTTTGCATTCTTAGCAACAAAATGGAGCCAGTTTTAAGACTTTTCAAGCCAGGTGCCACAGAGGCTCTGCAAACAGCCAGCTGAATTGGACTGCTTACAAGGGCACCCCTACCCTAAGCACACCAAGCCCTCTTCAGTGTCCCCGTTATTTAAGGTGAGGTAGAGCAGGAGGTTTCCTACTGGGAACTGTCTTCCTTGACTCAGGTCCTTTTCCCACGGGCAGTGCAGGTGTTTGGGGTTTTACAGTCTTTTCACTCATTTTCTTTGTTTCCTTTGCAGAAGGTACACCGATCCGAGGTAAGACACCCCCAGCTCACTCACTCACCCACTCTCCAAACACTTCTCTCCACTCAGACCCCGTTTCATTGCCCTGTGCTCAATACAGATTCGTGGTGTTGTTATGTTTTCTTGTCCTGCTTCACCTCTGGATATTTCTTTTTTTTTTTTTTTCTACCTGTCTTTATTTTATCTATGGTTATAATGTCCTTTTTTGTTTGCTGGGTGCACTTGGTAATACTGATACTGTTATTCTAATAACGTCTCTGGCTGTGCTGCCTCAGATTTATGGCAGAATTTTAAGAGCTAATCTCTCCAGGACTATGAAGGACTGAAGTTTATCTCGAGCATTAAATGTTATCAAAGCCTTGGTAAATACTTAGGACCTTCTCTTGATTGGTGCAAAGTGCTCCCAAGCTGCTGATGGTGGCAAGAGTTTTCCGGTCCTTTGCTCAGGCAGATCTTCAGCACTTACCAGCTCAACCTATTCATTTGTTTGGCTCCAGAGCCTCTTTCCACTTCCTCCCCACTCTCTTACCCTTAGGTTTCTCTGGGAAAGATCCATGGTAAGTAGCTTCTGCACTGTCTCTTTAATGGAGTCCAAAAGCACTTGACCTCAAGCTGTCATTGAAAGGCAGAAGGAATTGGGTGTGTACCCCTTGGAAGACCCTGCTTTGGTTTTATGTCCGCTGGCACATTTAAAATTCCATAATTCTCTGCTGGTAAAAGCAACAGGAGGTGCTGTAGGTGAGATTTACGTTTTTCACACATCATCTCTCCTGGCTCCTGACAAGTGCCGAACGCTCCTCGCCCTCTCTGCAGTGTCATTTCTGCCACTGCCTCGACCAGCAGAGCTGCAGAGGGCAGGGTGGAAGGGGGTGGGAAGCGGGCAGGATGGAAGGGTTGAGTCCCTATTCCCCTTGGGAAGCTTCCCACTGCAGTCCACGGTTCCCTTCCTGCTCTGCAGAGTGGCTTCATCTGCCCTGTGTGCACTCAGACAAGCGATGCTCGTGAGCCTCGCAGCAAACCTGTCTGGAACCGGTGGAAACAACCCACACATTTGTCCAAATGAACAGAAATTTCTGGGAAAACTCACTGACCAGCTCTCCACCCAAGTGGAGCTCTCTGAGGCAGAGCTGGAGCTGTAATTCCATATGAAATTTCTCTCAGCTGGGGGCTCAGTGTGAAGCTTCAGTGAGGTTGGGTTGGGTTTTAACTCTTGTTATGCTGAAAAGACCCACAGATTCTTTTGGAATGAATTTCGTTCGGTTTAGTGGCTCGGATGGTTTGGGGTTTTTTTTCTTTGGGTTTTTAACTCTGCCTTTTCTGCTTTTGGGAGCTCCCAGGCACAGTGGATGCTGGTGGGAATCTCACTCACCCCATCCCTGTCCTAAATACTGTCCCAGCCTCACGTTCCCCCCCCCAAGATCATTCCCACCCACGCACACGCAGAGGAACGTGAGCTCTGTGTCCTCCTCAAGTGAACACGCTGGTTTTTCCTTCCTGAAAAGGCTGTATCTGCACCCAACAATGATCTCATTTGCACTCTTCTCACTTAAGATTTTATCAATACTATTACACCGAGCTGGAATTGTTTGGTTTTTGTATTTAGGGTTGTATTGTTTTGTTTTTTTTTTTTTCCCAGAGATGGGAGTTAAGAGTCTTACCACATGTGAGCTCTGTCCATATCTGTAGTATAATCATGTACTCCTAATACATAAAACATTTGAGAGCCTGTTGAATAATTTATGTAGTATGTATTTTAACTGGAGTTTTGCGGGGATGAAGCCTTCTGAGGTAAATGAGGCAATTTTCTTCCATGTACTTCCATGCTGCATCCCTCTGCATATTTGCTGACAGGAATCTTTAGTTTGGGCTCTGGGTGTATTCTTGTAGCCTGCAATAATGTATAACTTTAAGAAAAACCTTAATCCTTTTGGCCTAGGTGATGGAAACCACGCAGGCAATTTCGAAGTTCCAGTGCAGTGTTTAGGGGTTTTCCCTGGGGAATATTCACTATCAGTAAGGGGCTTTGCACAGGGACTCTTATCTCCCTTAGGCTTCCTGGGAAGCAGGTATTTGAGCACAAAACAAAGGCAGCTGGTGATAGAAATTCCCCAGGCAGTGGGTGACAAAGCCTTTTGCTTTTATGGTCACTGCTTCAAATTGAGCAAGGGAAAAGTCAACTGCCTGCTGATGGATTTCCGGGGCTCACGGTAATATGGATTATTGAGGCTGATTTCGGGAGTTCTGGTGCAGAACGCCTGCATTGCAGAAGCCACAAAACTTGGTGCTTTTGCTGATGGGTTCAGGACAAAGAGTAACTCCCGATACGGCGGGGAGGGGGGGGATTAAATTCTCTCATCATGCCGGGTACGTGTCCAGCCATAACACTGAGCCCAGCCTCGAGCCGGTGGGCTCGGCGTTCCCAGGGAGGAGGCAGCAAAACGCCGAGGCTGTTGCAGTGTCTCTCAAAGCAAAGTGGTGATGATGGTGTCTGTGCTGCGGTGTTCTTCTCTCCCCAGGTGGGCTGCAGATCGAGAGCAGCGAGGAGACCGACCAGGGGAAGTACGAGTGCGTGGCCAGCAACAGCGCCGGGGTGCGCTACTCCTCCCCCGCTAACCTTTACGTGAGAGGTAGGGAGCACATCGGCTCACTGGCACACACCTCCCTCCTTCCCCACCCCGGGCCTCCCTCGTCCCAGCTGTCCCATTCCATCCTGGCCCCCCAGCAGGGGAAGTGCTGGTGGTGACCCCAGAGCCTGCAGAGGGATCCCGATGTGCCCCTAGTTCCTGCCCGTAGCCGGCGGCTCCTGCTGCCCCGCCAGCAGCGCAAGGCTGTGTCACCCACAGAGGAGCCAAGTGCCACCCAAAACAGTGCCCCCCCAAAATCTGCCAGCGTTTCAGCCTGCAGAGCCCAAAAAGGGGAATGAATCACTTTGGCTGCAGAGAGGCCCCCAAATCCCCCTTTCTCCCAAAGGATCCCCTCTCTGGAGGCGGGAATGTTTCAGTTCTGCTGGTGTGGGTGTGAGAGGAGGGGAGGACCCTCTCAGCCCCTTCCACGGAGCTCTGTATCCCCAGACCTCACCAGGTTGCAGCAGGAGGTTGCATTGTCACTGCTCCCTTCAGTCCCAGCTGGTTTTCCCTTTGCCAGCAGTAAACTGTCCCTGGTTCCTTGGGAGTGGACACTGGGCATGGAGAGCTGGAGAGGGCCAGCAGCCACCCCTGCCTCAGTGACAATCCCTTCACCCCGTAGCAGGGGGAACAGATGACAGGGGGAGGATTGGCTTCTGCTCGATGCCCCCTCGATGTTCTCCCACCCCTTGGGCCAACAGCCTCTCTGCTTTCTTCATTATTTTAACCTCTCTGACCTGTGATATTTTGTGTGTAGCTTTGGTTTAACATCTTTCCACAGCAAAGTCCCTTTTGGTAATGGGAGAGCGGGGCTGGTCCTTCTCGCTTTTTTTGAAAAACAAACTTAACTAACAAAAAAAAAAAAAA
>NW_020956179.1:272639-292376 GCF_003031625.1 Empidonax traillii | reverse complement strand
GTGGGGATTTTTTATTATTCTTTTATTTATAAATTTCCTCTACTTTTCTGGCCACTCGGAAACTACCCAGGAGACAAAGGTTGTATAACATGGTGTTGTCTCCACACCTGGATGAGTGGGGCTCCAGGTATAGCCCTCTTTCTATCCCACTTAGCCTGTGTGTACCTGGGCCTGCCTGAAACCAGCACTAACCAGCTGAGAGAGTGCAGAAAACAGCGGGTACCAGCTCGGCCTGTGGTTTGGGTGTTTTTCATGCTGTTTAATTCCTTGTTTCTTGTGTGTTAATATCGTGGAAAGGTAACAAATTTCTGAAATGGATTTTGCTTTGGTGGGAGGGAGAGTTCATGCACATTTTTCTTCCCTTTTTTTTTTTTGGTTTTTTTTTTTGTTTGTTTTAAAAGAGTCTCGAACACTCCTGTGTTTCCAATTGACTTGTTTCTCCCATAACATGCTTGTCTCTATAGACCACCTGGGATAGGAGTTGTAAGTTTGAACATTGCAAGGAAATGGTTTGGTTTGGTTTTGCTTTTCTTTTCCTTCTTCTAATTATTTCTTTTTTTTTTCCTTATTCAGTCCCATGGTGCAGTCAGTGTGAGCAGGGCTGGGTGTGGGGCTGGTGGGGCCGGGGTGGGGAGAGGAATTCCAGCCTGGGGGCTCCTCCGTGTGTCGGGTCTCCTGCCCGGCACAGGCTCCACTCCCCCTTCTCTGAGGAGCAGAAGGACTTAAAGAAGGGAGAATCCTTCCTGGGGTCAGCACCTCTGTGGGGGCTGATTCTGAGCTAGGATTGCTCCCAGCCTGACCTCCCCACGGAGCTTGGTTGGTCTTAAAGGTACCCGATGGGGTGGGAGGGGGAGCGTTAGGAAGGAAGGAAAGAGGGTCGTTACTATCTTCGTTTTTTTTTTTTTTCCTTTCCTTTTATTTTGGTTAAGAGAAAAAAAAAAAAATCAATCAATTTGCAGCTGACAGCCTTGAGAAGGCCTTTTTTTACTCTCTCTGTGTTTCCCCTATTTTTCTCTTCTCCTCATGTCATTGTGTTCCGCATCAAACCCCCTTAACATCCCTCAGAGCTACGAGAAGGTTGGTGTGGTTTTTTTCTTTTTTACTTTCTTTACCCACATTTTTACATTCGTAAGAGAAAAATAAAAAATAAAAAAAAAAAGAAAATTTTAAAAAAAAAAAAAATTTAAAAAAAAACAGAAAAAGAGAAAAAGCAAGAAATCTTTAAGATGAGCGAGACCCGCGCGTTCCCGGGTCTCGCGGAGATGAGTTGAGTTGCATTGTGGGCCTCTCTATGCATCCTTTGGTAATGTTGCTGAGTTCTTGCACTTTTTTGTCGTCATGGTTACCTTGCCGTTTGGACATTGGGCCTGATGCATGATAGGAGAATGTAACAAATCTTCTTTGCATGCCACTTTTTTAAATTAATTCCGAGTTAATTTTTTTCGAGATATAAATATGTACAGTTTTTGGTTCCTTTCCGTTATACGATTCTGGTTCCTTTGAAGTGAATTTACTGTTACTTTCCAAATTTTTTTTTGGTTCTGTTGGGTTTTTTGCTTTCTCTTGATTTCCTTGTTTCTGTTTTGATTGGTTATGCTGTGCTGTAGTTTATTCCAAACGCATTGTGAGAAGCCAGTGTTCCTGCCCACCCGGTTGGTAACTGAACTCCTCAACCCCTCCAGGAGGAAAGGAGTCACACAGCTCTAACGCCTGTCCATGGAAGCCCTGCTATTTGGGACAAGCCTTTTGTTCTGGGGGGAGGGAGGGATCTGGGAAGTGGAAAAGACGGTGAGAACCCAGGGAGGTCGTTCCGAGAGTTAGGGCAGCCCCTGGGTGACGTTACTACTCACGTTTATCTCTCGAGGTGTGGCTCTCGTTCCACATCCTGCACTGCGAAGCAAAGCCCCGATCCCTGCTCCAAAGGCCTTCCCCAGTTCTCTCTCTGGGAACTGCCCCTTTCCCTCCAGGGACACCAGGAGCTCTCCTGCTCCCAGCCCAGCACGGGCACAGACAGAAAGGTTCCTGCTGTCCCCAAACCCCACGGTGTTGTCTCTCCTGGAGCACCCACGTGTGCATGGAGAGCCCCACGGCCAGGCAGCGCCCAGCTCCTCGGCAGAGCCTGCCAGAATTCCTTGGAGGAGGGTGACACCTCATCCTGGCAGGGAAGGGCAGCCAGGCAGCTGCCTCCTGGCTCTGCCTCTCCATATTTTCCCACTCCCTTCCCTGTCATTTATCCATTACTGCCTGGGAAAGGCACCCTGAATCCCAGCCAGGTGCAGCCAAGGTAGAGCCCTCCTCCCCAACGGAGCGTGGGAAGAGAACCGCGGCTGTGGCAGCCCCTGGAATGGGCTGCTGGGGCACATCTGGCAGCTGCAGCTACTGCAAACAGCAACCAGGGATCTGACCAGTGACATTGGAGCTGAAAAATGCCTCTTTTCCCTCTTCTCATCTCCCTGTTCATCCCCACGAAGCCCCTGTTGCCTCCCATGTGCGCGCCCTGGGCCACATGGGAGAGTGGACAGGGGGTTTGCAGTGTGTCAGTGGTTCCCGTGGTGCTTGGTGCTTTCCCTGTGCAGAAGTGAATGCCAGCCCTTTCCCTGGATATGCCTTTCCCTCTGCCCCTCAGTCCTCACCTCAACCAGCTACCAAAGGAGTGGCTTTCCTAGGGCACAGGTATTAAAGCTGTGTGATTTTTGAGAAATCCAGTGCAGTATTGACACAGTTATCTGTCTCTCTCTTGCTCTATCTCTCTCTTTCTCTCTGTCTGTCCTTCTCTTTTTTTTCTTAAAATGCTGAGATTTCAGTGCTCGGACCCTCAGTGCTGGTATTCTCCCCTCCCCCTTTCAAGTCTCTCCCCCCTCCCCGTAGGTTCGAGGGTTCCACTCCGAAATGCTGCGCTCTTGGGAATGTCTTTGGGAAGAGACCAGCTGTGGCTCTTCTCACTTGGATGCCAACAATAGCCAAAAAACCAGCCCCCAGCCCCAAGGCTCTATTCAAAGCAAAAAAAAAAAAAGAAAAAGGAAGAAAAAAAGGCTTGTTCTATATTTAAAAAAAAAAAAAAAGAGAAAAGGAATAGTGTTTGAAACTAGGTTTTCCCATCCCACCTCCCTCCTGCCTAGGACTAAAAGGTGATAATCACTCCTAATTACAGGATTTTCCTTCGTGACTAGGAGTTTAAGTTTCAGGATTTAGGTGCAATTAAAAAGGGATTTATACACCATTGTTTTTTTATTTGTTTATTTTCTCTTTCCTAAACTATTTCTAACATGGCCAAACCGCGCTGCTGCTGGTAGAATCTCTTGTGATCTGAGAAGGTTTGAAGATTAAATTCTTCCTAAAAAGCCAATAACAATAATAATAATAATAATAATATCAACAACAATAAACTCAAGCTAAATGGGATTTAGGCATGATAGGCTGGAATGACATTGGGTGAGGAAATAGAGACTTGATACCTGGCTAGAAGAGCTTGTGGTTTGCTAAAGTTACAGTCTCTGAGCAACCTGGTCTAGTGGAAGGTGCCCCTGCCCGTGGCAGGAGGGTGGAACCAGGTGATCTTTAAGGTCCCTACCAACCCAAACCATGGGGCATGGTCTTGAAATCATTGGTTAAGGATTTGCCTTGTGTTTTATTATGGGAAAGGGAAGGAGGAATGAGCCACGTGGGCTGTGCTTTGGCATCCTCTGACTGTGCAGAGCTGCTGCTGCTGCTGGTACAGGACGTGTTGTCATGGTTGAATTTACCAAAATTAAAATTTTTTTCCCTTTTTCGTGCGGTGGGGCCCTGTTGGGAGATACAAAAGGCAGCAGTTGGGATGCTGCAGGGATAATCCTTTTTCCTCTCCGCTCGAGCTCCTTGTGGCTCTGCTCTTTTCCAGCCCAGGGAGCTGTAAATGGCTCAGCAGGAATTTAAACCAGCCCAGTGCTGCTGTGCCTGTCGGAGGCAGCTCAGTGTTTAGTCACCCCGAGTCAGGTACTGCAGTTCCAGGTCTGGCTGAGAACATTTCCAGTAATTCTCAAGGCTCTCAGGAAAACCTCAACTCACTGAGAGGCCAAAGATGAAACCAGGCCAGGGCTAAACACGTAGGAGCAGAACTAGTAGAAATCAATCGAAATAAAACCCATAGAAAGTGCAGGAATAGTGTGCTGAGCACCTCAGGAAATAAACTTCCAAATAGATTAAAATGTGACTAATTTAAGCAATAATTTAGCCTCTAGCCTGGGTTAAGTTTGGCTCATGTGTAATTTGACCATCAGACCAGAGCTGCTGCTTGGTTCCAAGTGGAACCATTGCTGAGCTTTTCCCTTTCAATGCCATTTAGAGGTTGAAGGAAATAATTCCACTGGCACTAGAGATTTAACAAATAGCCATGAGGGCAAAACGACCATTGGTATTTTAAACTGCAGGAATTTGAAGACGTTTTTAGACTAGACTGATAAATTCTTGAATGGAGAAGGAGGGAGGCAGACCCACCACTGGGTTGTACAGCTGCCCCTGCAGTGCCCAGTTTCCAGGTGCTGGCATTTAGGGATGGAGAGTTCTGGGATAGTTTTTTCAGGGTTATTTTAGCATTTCCATGGGTGGGGGAGCGCCCTGTCCGTGTTTGGGGTGTCCTCAGCTCTGAAATTCTAGTTCCAAACCAAACAAAGCAAACAAAAACTTCACTGTGTTTCTGCAGAAGGATTTCTCAAGGGTATCAGGAAATGGAAATGGATACAAAAAGCCACCCACCCCCCCCCAAAAAAAAAAAAATCAAAAAAATTCAAAACTGTGTATATATCTATGTATATACATGACTATCTCTCTATAGAGGGCACTTTGCAGGAACACTGTGCTGTACTGATCTCGAAATCTCTGCCTGCCTGTGTCTCTTACACCTTTTGCATCGCTGTTCTCTTTGTTTTAGGGGAAAAAATTAGATTACACCTTGTCAAATTAAAATAACAAAAACTAAAACAGTCGAGTCTGTGTTTAAAATTGCAGAGCTGCTTGAAAAAACAATTGGATTTCGATGATTTTCTGTTTAATCCTGTTAAAAAAAAAAAAAAAAAAAAAAAGAATTACAAAAGACCAGAGATGTTCAGCCAGCCTGTCACTCGGCTAATGTGGTTTTTTAAGTGAAAAGTAACAATTATTGGGAAGGTAATGGATTTCCTCCAGACCAAATCCAAACCTTGGGCTCATTCTTTATTTATCTGCCTATTTACTTATTTATTTTTATTTACCGTGAAGGAAATGAGGAAGGAGATGGGCGTGAGGAGGGAAGTATCTCGTCCTGTGGAGGGACGGAGGTCGGAAATCCAAACCCAACAGCGTTTGTTTGGCCCCAGAGGAACGAACCTGGAATTGGAATGGGAGAGGGAAGAGGCAGAGGCGGCTGCACGGACACGCAGGGGGGCAGGGACACACCACCTTTTGGGAGGGGAGGACAGGTGTAATCTAAGCTTCACTAATAATGTAGAGGCTGCACATTATTTTGGCACCCTTTCCCTACCCCCTCCTCATTTTGGAGCAAGACGGAATGACTCCTGTCTCACCAAAATGGCCAATAATGTCCGCCTTCTCACCTCATTTGGAGCAGCAGCTTGCTGAGTGTCAAAATGTTCAATACCATTTGGTTTTGTTCGGTGCTTTCAACCAGTCACTTCACTTTCTTTTCGTTTTCCTTTTCCCAATTGATTTCTCCTTTAAGGTATATGAGATGTGTTTCACTTTTGAGTTGGTTTAATGTGAATCGGGGTTTGAAGTGACGGGTTCTTGTCCGGAACGTGCTCCTTTCCCCACCTCGCTCCTCCTCCAACATTGCTTCTCCCTGAGGGAATCTGGAAGGGGCTTAAAAAGTGCAACTGGTGAATTTCCTCAGCACAAACTGGTTGGTTGGTCCTCAGATTTCTCTCACTAGCAGCGTCCTGGGAACGCATTTTAAGGATGGATTCTGGTGTTGCAAATGTCAACCCTGGATCTCACAGTGTCTCTTCCGACCAGGTCTGTAAATCTGTCCCTTGCAAAAACACCTCTCACCTTGTGGACCTCTTCTTAACAGAGTGGTGGTGGTGGGGAACCTTAGCCATGCTGATTGGGACCAAAAAAAGCCAAAAATGCCACTCACACAACACAAACTGGGCTAACCTCTGCCTCCGTGAGCAGCAACAAAACCAATTGGCTTCCCAAGGGTGTGAAAAGTTATGGATCTGTTCTGTTTCTTTAAAAAGCCCGATTTGGGGTGCAGATTTGCAGCGTGAAATGCTTACCCAACAGACAATTAAACAGACTCATAACTGACTGCACTTCAGAAATCTCCCCGTGCCTCAGAAATGGCTTCTCTGCATTGAAACGATTCAACTTGCATCCCAAACGTCCAGCTCCTGCCTTGAAATCTGGTTCTATCGGTGATGAGCTGTATCCTCGTTTGAAAAAAGCTCCTGGGAGTTTTTTGGCCATGGAAAAAAATGTCTGTTCGTGTGTGCCTGCTTGTGTGTGTGTCCGTCGGGAGCTGCTGCACATGGAGCATGAAACATCCGTGTACGCATGCGAGGTCGGCTTCGTAACCCAGGTCTGGCAAAGCTGTCCTGGAAACCAAACATCCCTGGAACTCAGGGAAAGGTGCTTCTTGTACCAGCAACTGGGAGAAGTGTTAAGAGAAGTGTCTGTAACTGCCCTATCCCAGTGTTTTCGTTTCCAGTGCTTTTCTTCCTGGTCCTTTGAAAGTCTTGGAAAGCAAAACGGAAGGGAATCTCTTTTTGCCACGTTTTTCACCTGTAAAATTTCCCTCTTTTCAGCTGCTGTGTGTGACACCCAGCAGGACCCAGAGCTGAAATTGGTCTTGATTCCATCTCTAGCTGCACTTCCAGCTTCCTTCCCACCACTGCTCTCTTCCTCCTGGGCCTTGTCCTAAAGGCTGACCCAGAGGTTCTCACCTTGACAAATTCCATGTCACCAGCCAAATCCGAGTGGTGTAGCAATTCACATCAACAGGGGCGTGGTGGTGGGTAGCCAGAGATGAACCCTTTAACTATCGTGGTTGTCCCAGCCCTGAGCTGTGGCAGGGATGTATCCAGGGACTCTCTGAGGTCTCCAGCATTTAACTGGAGTTATTTTCCCATCCCAGGCCGGTGTGTGGATGTTGGCAGACTTGTGCACACACGGGAGTGTGTAGCTTTTTTTAAACCAGGATGCACCAAGGAAGTGCTGCTGCCTGCTTTGGGCTCACATCAGCCCTCGCCCAAATTAAACCAGCCCCAAAGTGGCCTGTGACCCCCACGGAGCTGACCTGCACCCCCTGGGAGCTGTGAGGAGGAGGGGAGGGTTTGCTCTGCAGTTCTTTGGGAGCTTGTGTTTTGTGAGTGGATCTCTTCTTCCCTGCCCAAAACCACAGCCAGGAACAGTCTGTTCCCTTCAGACTCCGATTCTCAGCACTCCGCCCTACATCAGATAATGCTTTTCGGTTATTAAATTCTGGTTTGTTCTTCCTTTTTCTTTTCTTTTCTTTGTTATTTTTTTTCTTTTTTTTTTTTTTTTTTTTTTTTTTTTTTTTTTTTTTTTTTTTTTTTTTTTTTTTTTTTTTTTTTTTTTTTTTTTTTTTTTTTTTTTTTTTTCCTTTCTCTTTCGGTTCGGTTTTATTTCTTTGCGATTAGCTTCGGTTTGAATTAACTGTCTTGTTCTGTTCCCATGACAACTCAGTGTTTGCATCCCACCTGCCGTTGTTTGTTGCTGTTGATGCTGTTTGCTGACCGGATCTTGTCCGGATATGTCTCCCCATCCCTCCTCACCTTTCCCACCTTGCCTCCCCTCTCCAGAAGGTTACATGCCAGCCCCTCCTCTAGAGAGTCATCCCCACCCCAGATTTGTCTGCATGTTGACCCCACTTGTTTCTTTTCCAAGTTCTCTCCATCTTGTCTCAGACTGTGACAGGTGTGGTTTTCACCTGGCTCCATTTTCTGAATTGTGACCCCTCCAGAAGCAGTGGGAAGAAGGATGGAGTAGGAAACAGGGATGTACCCTCATTTTTAGGGCTGAAAGTCCTCCACAGTCACAGGAGGGAGGAAGGAGCATGTTGCCTGATCCTTTGAGACAGTGCTGGTCCCTGAGGTGGTACAAAAACCCTCCTTACACCTTTCTCCAGGTAGAAAGTCACCTTCGAGTGTCAGTGGCCAGGTGAGCTTGCAGTCTCTCCCTCCACATTCCAATTCTTTCCCCTGCTGAGGGCATGCCACCCGTTCTCCCTGCAAATCCATGCATGCAGGAATTATCCCCTTCCATTCCCGAGCTTCTGGTGCCACGAATCTGGAAGTCTTCTCTTCCTTGCCTCCCAGTACTGGTTCCTGGCTACTGGTACCTGCAGAAAAGAGTCTGACAGCCCGATGGAGAGACCAGACCTTGCTGTGAAGATGTCCCTTGTCACCTTGCAGGACAGTGCAAGGGCTGCAGTTGGCTTTTGTTTACCAAAGCCCTCCTAAAAGGCAAACAACCACTACCTCTCCTGGCAGCACCCTTCCCATTGGAAAAGACCCATAAAGCTGAGTGACAGCCAGGGAAGTAAGATAAATACCAGAAAACCCCGAGACATCAGTTCCAGGGGACATCTCAGGACACTGGGACTCGGGAGGAGCGCGGGCAGGCTCAGCTCTGCTGCCCTTTGCTTTGCTTTTGCATGAGGCGATGGCCCCTGAGCCCTAGAGAGGTTGTTCTGAAGTTCCCTGGGAACAGGACAGCAGGGACAGGTGGTTTACAGGCCCCCAGCACTCCAAACACTCCTGCCCCCTGGCCCACCCTGCCTGAGGGAGTTCCTGCATGGCTGTCCCTGAAGCTGGAGGAATCCTGCACTTCCATTCCCCTCCAGCTGCTGCTGTTCCTGCATTTTTCCCGGGTCCATATCCTTTTGTCTTTGCCTGTGGGATGAGACCCTGCCCTCAGCTCCCTCCCCAGGGCCTCTCTGATCCACACACGTTCTCCTTAGTCCCTTCTCCTGCTTTCCCCCCCCCTCTAAGGAAGGGCACCCACCGTTCCTCCAGCCAGCCCAGGTAGTTCAGAAAATGGAGCCAAGGAAACCACAGCCTCCCTCTTTGCGTCCATGTTCTTCCTGTGTAAGGTCTGGAAGCTGCATCCACCTCTCTGCTAAGGAGATGCACAGAACATGTCACTGTTTTCTCAACGTTAAAAGTTTCATTACCTTGTTTTTCTTATTAATTCTATTCTATTTATTATTCCGCCAGGGCTGAGATGTGACAATGTGAGCCACCACATTGGGTCACATCAGCTAGAAAAAGTATGCAGCATTAAAGTGGGTTTCCCCCCTCCCCTCCCTCTCTCTCTCTCTCTCTCTTCTTTCTCCCTGTCCCTCTTGTTCTCCTTCTCCTGGTCTTCCTTCCTTTCTCTGTCGCTCACTCTCTACCCAGTATCCATGTGGGCATTTGCTAGCCGCCCAGAAATTATATTTCTCTGCATTTTCCTCTCTCCTTCTTTCTTTCTCTCTCTCTCTCTCTGTATCTCTTTTTTACCTATTTTGCATGATGTTTGTGACTCTGAGAGCTGCATCTATCGATGGAACCGTGTCAGATCTTAAAGAGGCTTCGTTAGGGTTTCTATACCCGAAAACCACAAAAATTTCATTAGAGTTTCTCATCTTTTCCACACTCTCTCTCGCTCCAGGGGGACTGCGTTCCCCTGGACGCTTCTCACACGCAGGCACCAACTAAATTCTGTCCCACTCCGGGGACTCCCTCTCCTCCCTTGTTTACCATTTAGCCTTTTACTTCTCAAGTGGCGTGTCTGGAATTTGGGGATGTGACACTTCTCTCTTTGTTGAATTCTCTGGGTCCAACAAGGCAAAACCTTGAGAAGTTTCCATCTCCATCCCAACCTTCTCCTCGCCCCCACCCCACCTCTGCAGCATCCCTGGGTGGGAGAGGGCCCCTCTCCGGAGGCAGAGGGGGCACCTGGACCACGCCGGGCCGTGGTGGTGGACGGGCTGTTCCCTTTGGGAGAAGGTGATCTGGGATCAGACTCCACTGGGAAAGGGGAGGAGCAGGTTCCCGGGGTGTGGAGCGGGGAGCTGGGGGCCCCAGCGGCCACGGAGGAGATTTTTGGACGCTCGCCATGCCAGCTCTTGCCAGTAAAGATGAGAAATTGCTAATAAATTTTTGTGTATTTATCTGTGCTGTGATGGGTCTAATCTTGATCAATGGAACCCTGTTGCTATGAAATATCGCTTTTATGTCTATATTCTATATATTGTTTGTGAAGTACAAGTTTATTTGAAGTTTAGTTTTTAGTTTTTGGTTTTCGGTTTTCGATTTTCGATTTTTTCATTTCTTCGTTTTTTCGTTTTGTTTTTTAATGGAGGAAGAAAATAAAACGATGACAAACCCCATCTGTATTTAAATTACCTTTTACTCTTTTTTCTTTTTTCTCCCTTCTTTTTCTTTCCTTTCTTTCTCTTTTCGCTTTTCGTTTTGTTTTGGTTTTTTGTTTTACTTTTTTGGTTTTTCGTTTTTGGTTTTGTTTTTTTTTTGTTTGTTCGTTCGTTTGTTTCGGTTTGTTTTTTTTTTTTTTTTGTTACCTCTGTGCGTCTCGTCCACAGTTCGCCGTGTGGCCCCTCGCTTCTCCATCTTACCTGTCAGCCATGAAATCATGCCCGGGGGCAACGTCAACATCACGTGCGTGGCCGTGGGTTCGCCCATGCCCTACGTCAAGTGGATGCAGGGAGCGGAGGACCTGACGCCCGAGGACGACATGCCCGTGGGCAGGAACGTCCTGGAGCTCACGGACGTCAAGGACTCCGCCAACTACACCTGCGTGGCCATGTCCAGTCTGGGAGTCATAGAAGCCGTTGCCCAGATCACGGTGAAATGTAAGGGAGCGCGGGCACGGCCAGAGCCCCGCTGCACGTGTGGGGGAGCGGGCACGGGGGCAGGGGGATGGAGCCGGCAGGGCGCGTGGCAGGGCGTCTGAGCACGTGGGCAGAGCGTCTGTGGGGTGTGGCACGAGTGGGAATGCTGGATCTGGTGTTGTGGTGTGTCTGCACGGGGAGAGCGCGGCGCTGCCCGAGCTGCACGGGGGGAAGCGTGGGTGGCACGGTCCTGTGTGGCCAGCATGGAGGGGGATGCAGTCCTGCACGGCCAGGTGCTTGTGCACGAGTGGGAGATGGAGAGGGACGCAGTCCTGCATGGCCAGGTGCTCCTGCATGAGTCAGGGGGGTGTGCGTGTGCATGGAGAGGGGCGCAGTTCTGCATGTACAAAGGTGCTTGTGCACGAGTGGGTGTGTGTGTGTGTGCACGGAGAAGGACACGGTTCTGCATGTCCAAGGTGTGGGAGATGGAGGGGGACACCGTGGCTGCATTGTGGGCATGTGGATGCCTGGCTGCACGTGTGTAAGTCTGTGTTTTGCCACCAGCCTGTGTGTACACGTTGGAGGTCTGTGAGCATGGGCAGGGAGACAGGCCTGTGCACCCCCAGTGCCACGTGCTGCGATCTGTGCATGTGTCCCTCAGGGATCCCACACACAGGGAAACCCTCAGTGAAGGGGAAGCTGGTGGCTTGAGACCTTCCCTGGCTTTGGGCCACCTGAGATGTTTGTTACGAAGAAAAGTGTGGCTCCAGTCCCCTGCATGCTCGTGTCTGTCCTGGCATATGAGTCTGGCTGGGCACTTTGCAAGGAGCCTTGGATGGCTTGGAGCCCGCATGCCATCCTGTTCCAAGGTTAGAGATTCAGCCAAGGCCCTGAGGATCTCTGGCATGTGAACCCTTGCAGTAGAGCTTAGTTCCAGCATCTTAGTGGCCGTTGTTGCCTCAACAAGATGGGGAGTAACCCCAGCTTCCAACTAGTGATTCCCAAGAGGAGCACGGGTGCCATCTTCAATCTATTCTGTCCTCAGCAGGGGAGTATTAAACCCAAGCAGGAAGCCCCTGAGGTTGGGTGAGTGTAGAGCTCCGTGTGAGCTGGTGTCTGCTCCGAGTGCTGGTGTTGCCCAGGAGGGATCTGGGAGAGACAGGGTGGGAAAGGATGTGGCGGGTGGGGGATGAGAGGAGAAACACGTCGGAAAAGGGGAGGGATAAAGGAAAACAGTCGTGCTGTATCAGTGATCTGCCTGAGGAAGGTCTGACAGGAGAGATGAGTAGGGATGAATGAATCTTGGCATGACACTCATCCTGAGCTTCTGCACAGGGAGTGGGCTCTCATGCCAGCAGAAGGATGCCTGGGGCTGGACTCAGGTCCTCTTTATTCTCCTGAGTGTTTCCTTCCTTCCCCTCTTTCCCTGTCTAATCATCTCAATTTAAAAAGCTGCTGTGAAGAGTGGATTGCTTCTGCTTCCAACTCCCCCATCTCCTCAGATGGAGAATCTTACCCTGCTGGTACCTTCTGCCTTTTGTCATTTTGTTTGTATCCTGTTCTTCCTTTTACATTTCTGTGTGTGAGCATCTGCAGCTCTCCAAGGCTGAAGATGAAAGGAGAAGTGAGAGTGTTATTGGTCTAGAGAAGGCTTCAAAGCCAGGTTGGACAGGGCTTGGAGCAACCTGGTCTAGTGGGAGGTGTCCCTGCCCGTGGCAGGGGGGTGGAACTGGATGGTCTTTAAGGTTCCTTCCACCCCAAGCCAGTTTGAGATTCTGTGATAAGGTGAGGTTGGAAGGGGTCCAAAGAGTGTAGTGAGGACAACACATAAAACTTGACAATAGGTAAAGCTTGAGAAGACTTAACACTTGTTGTTAAAGGTGTCGGGCATTGTTAAAGGTGTCGGGCATTGTGCAGTCCCCAACAAGCTCCATGGGGAGTCGTCTGGCTGAGGGAGAGGGAGATGAGTATTAACACACCTTTGTGGCTTCAGAGGAAGCACTCCCAGGATTGATGGGGTTTTGTTCTGAGGAGCTCAGCCCACACTGTGCCGGTGCCTCCTGCTGAAGAGGGGGAGGTTCAGCAGTGCCAGAGCCACTCCGAACATCTGAGTGTGTGGCTGGGAAGGAGCTCCTGCGAAGCCGCTTCCCCTCCCTGCCATGTGAGCCGGCGGATGTGCAGCTGAAGCCTAAGCTAATGATTCCAGATGTTTAGCTGAACGCCTTCCCTTTGATGGAGCAGTTTAAGGAGGATAATAGAGTGTATAACTAGGTTCATAATATTCCAGCAGCACTTTCCCGAGCTGCCGTGATTGGTGCTGTGCCTCCGGCTCCCGCAGCCCTAACCAGCCCAATTAGGCACCATTTCAGCATTTGTGTGGTTTTTGTTTTTTTTTAAATGCCTGTTCTTCCTGATTCCCAGCACTTCCCAAGGCTCCTGGGACGCCAGTGGTGACAGAGACAACAGCAACAAGTATCACCATCACCTGGGACTCTGGAAACCCAGACCCCGTGTCCTACTATGTCATTGAGTACAAGTCCAAAAGCCAGGACGGGCCGTACCAGATCAAGGAGGACATCACCACCACCCGCTACAGCATCGGGGGGCTCAGCCCCAACTCCGAGTACGAGATCTGGGTCTCCGCAGTCAACAGCATCGGGCAGGGGCCTCCCAGCGAGTCAGTGGTCACTCGCACCGGGGAACAAGCCCCTGCCAGCGCCCCCCGGAACGTGCAGGGCCGGATGCTGAGCAGCACCACCATGATCATCCAGTGGGAGGAGCCGGTGGAGCCCAACGGGCAGATCCGCGGCTACCGCGTGTACTACACCATGGAGCCCGACCAGCCCGTCAGCAACTGGCAGAAGCACAACGTGGACGACAGCCTGCTGACCACGGTGGGCAGCCTGCTCGAGGATGAGACCTACACCGTGCGGGTCCTGGCCTTCACCTCCGTGGGAGACGGGCCCCTCTCCGACCCCATCCAGGTTAAGACGCAGCAGGGAGGTGAGTGCCTGTGTCACTGCCCTGGGGTGCAGGAGGGAGAGCTGTTGGTTGGAGTTAGAGGTTCAGATTAGGTGTTGGGAAGAAATTCTTTGGCTGTGAGGGTGGGGAGGCCCTGGCACAGGTTGCCCAGAGAAGCTGTGGCTGCCCCATCCCTGGGAGTGTCCAAGGCCAGATTGGATGGGGCTTGGAGCAACCTGGGCTGGTGGAAGGTGTCCCTGCCCATGGCAGGGGATGGGACTGGAAGATCTTTAGGTCTCTTCCAACCAAAGCCTTTTTATAACTCTAAATGTCTTTAATAGACCTTAATCCACTCACTGACCAGGCAGTGGTGACACTTGACTGTCCCTGAAGTACGCAGAAATTACTTTGTCAGAGATGAGTGGGAAAATGAGCCTTTTTTTTTTTACTCTTTTCTGCATGAGGAGCAAAACAAAGCCCTAACTGTCACAGCAGATGTGCTGAGCTGCAAACACAAGGTGTTTTATCAGAGGCTGTCACCCAACATTCTTTCCAGTGCTTATGGCATGGGGTGCTGGTGAGGAAACCCTGCATCCTCATGGGCTTCTTACTGGGAATTAGTGTGAAGGGCTGTGTTCTGCACCACCGAGAAAGAGGCATATGATCCAGTGGGACACTCCATCTCCAACAGCTCTGCTCGTGCTGGAGTCCTGCAGTGGGATTTAACTCCACTGCTTTAGAGGCAGGACCTGCCCACACTGCAGTATGGCATTTTGCTGCTGACGTGCTCTTCCCACCCAGGCTTTGAAGAAAAGAGGGCAGGAGCCTTCTAATTAGCCAAGCTAATGTGTTTTCTCCTGTTTCTTATCTCGCCTCCTCGGCCCCGTCGGCTCCTTCTCCGTGCCAGTTCCTGGGCAGCCGATGAACTTCCGTGCAGACGCCAAGACCGAGACGAGCATCGTGCTGACGTGGAGCCCTCCACGCCAGGAGATCATAGTGAAGTACGAGCTCCTCTATAAGGAAGGAGACCACAGCAAGGAGGTGAGTCCAGAGAGGAGCAAGGCTGTGGCTGAGGAGCATCCCAGCGAGAGGGGGAGCAGGGCAGGCGTCTCTGGGCAAGAGTTCACCTCTACTCCTTTTTGTTTGGTTTTATTTTATTTTTTATTTTTTTTTCTCTTCCCACCTTGCCCGGCTCAGGTGCTGAAGAACTTCGAGCCAACGACCTCCTTCACCGTGGAAGGCCTGAAGCCCAACACTGAGTATGTCTTCCGGCTGGCCGCCCGCTCGGCTCTGGGCCTGGGGGCCTTCACCCCGGAGGTCCGAGAGCGCACCTTGCAGTCTAGTAGGTGTCTCTCCTTTTCCCACCCTTCTCTGAGGGGACGACAGTCAGGGAGCCAGAGATGGTGGGCACAGGGGTACGGAGCTGGGGGGTGGGGGGGATGTTGGCGGTGCTGCTCCCGGGACGGGTTTGGGGGAGAACACCCTTTGGGACCTTCCTACTCGCTCTGCTGGTCCAGGTAGCTGAGATGTAAGCGAGGAGCGGAGCTGGGGGGTGTTTGGGGGATACTGGGGAGGCCAGGTAGCACCATCCACGTGGGGTGGGAGCAGCGAGGGACTGGTGGTGCTGAGCATGCTGAGGAAGGACGGGACCCACCAGCCTGTCCCCACACAGCCCGAGCAGCGGCCGTCGGGAAGGGGGGCACGGGCAGCGGAGCAGGCAGATGGTGGGGAGTCTGGAGGGAGAGGAGAAAGGGAGGTGATACTCCAAGTCCAACGTTTTCACCACCCTTTGGGGAAGCAGGCCTTGTGCTCTTTTCCGTGAGCAACTCCGTAGGTGTGGGGAGGAAGATCTGCTGGCCCAGTGAGTGCTGGGAATGGTCCCGTTTGGGCTCCAGCAGAGTGGGAGAAAGGAGTCGTGTGGAGGCAGGGAGGGGGGATATTGATGATACCAGGGTGGAGTGTATGCAACCAAAACGTGCTGGTTTTAGTTTAATGGATTGTCTCCCTTCGCTGTTGCCCCGGGGACAATAACCCTGGATGGCAATATTTCAACCTGGGCTTTTCACAGATCTTTGCTTTTAAATGAGGTGTTTTTTCACTGCATGAGTGGCTGTGGCAGCTGTTCTTTGTGTTTTCTGTCTCCTCTCATCTCTACTAAATCACTCCGCTGCAGTTTGGAGTAGCCAGGAGCAGAACTAACTCAGAAATGGCTCTGGTCACCAGTGTGAGGAGGGAGAGTACCCACTCCCATCCTTTAGAGTCCCTAACAAGGGGGAGCAGCAGGCTCTGGGCTGGGCTTTTTAATTGTCACATCCTGCTGTCTCTCTCTTTCTCCTTCTCCTTCTCTTTCTGTCCCCTGAGGAGTGGGAAGAAAGGGGAGTCTGTTTCTGCACAGACAGAATTCCTCACTGGGGCTTTCTCAGGCCTCCACTCCATTCAAAGATTTTTGTTTTCTTCTTTCCTTCAAAATGTTTTTCCCCTTTTTTCCTTCTCTTTTTTTTTTTTCTCCATACTCTCTCTACGTTTCATAGGAAAATCCTTTCCTGACTCTGCTGCACATCTGCTGGTTCTGATCCCAGTGTGGTACTGTCAGAGGGAGCATCACTGTGGGATGGGGGAAATGAACTGAAAAGACCTGAAAAAAACACAAGTGCTAAACTTACACTCTGCTTCTGTTTTCCAAGGGGTTTCTCTCCTTGAGATCTGTGGGGGTGGGAGGAAAAGAGGGTCTGGGATTTGTTCTTTCTGGTTCAATAAAACAGGCTGGAAGAGGGGTGTGGGAGCTGACGGCAGTTGGGCTTTAGCGCTGCTGAAAATTTGTCCCTAAAGGGTGAGGAGAAGGGGATCTGGGAAAGGGGAAGGCTTTGGGGCTTTTTCTAACTTGGCACCTGCCCAGAACAGGGCCGGGTTTCTCTCTCTGTAGCTCAGCTTTCATAGGGAGAGTTCCATTAATTTAACGCTCTTAAGAACATCAGCTGGGAGCTGTCAGTGTCCTGTAACACGGTGAAACATTTTTTCCTGGCTGGCTGTTGGAGGAACGAGTCAATTCTCCCTGGTCCGGGCGACATCCTTCGGCTCACAGACCTTCTGGCTCGGGACAGGCTTTTGTGTCTTCCCTCCGCAGCTCCTTTTCCGTTCAACTCCTCCTTGGCCCGCTCCATGCCTCTTCTTTCTTTTCTCTTCTGCTCTCTGCTTGCCTGCCTGCACGTTCTGCAGCCTGATGAACCAGCTCCCTGCTCTCTCTCTGTCTGTCCCTTGCTGGGTGATGTCACACCACGATGGCATCTTGTCCCTGGAATGCCAAATCCCCCTCCCAACCCGCTCGCTGCTCCCCCACCCTGTCCCTGCATGTTGCAGCCCCCCTGCACTGCACCCCTCCCTGCACCTCCCTGTCAGGGTGGCTCCTCCTGAGCATCATAACCAAAGTAAAATCCATTAAACTAAAGGTAAAGTATCTTTTTCTTCTTGAAGTAGCTGGGTTTTAACTCTTCAAGTACCAGAGACGTAGATTGTAAAACTTAACAGAACTCTTCATGGCTGGAAGGAGCTGGTTTGCCCTTTTCTGGTTAGCCATGACCTTCCCAGGGCTCCCTGGCAACTCTCCTACTTGGAAACGTCAGGGTGAAAAGTGTGGGCAGCAGACAGGGGTGGCAGGGTGGGTGCTGTGAGGCTGCATGTGCAGGTGTGGAGGAACAACTGGGCTTTCTCACCCTCTGTTCCTGCCTGAGAGAGGATGTTCCCCCCTCATTAGCTCTGCTCTCCTTCCCGTCCCCCTTCCTCACAGTACATGAAGTGAATGAAACTCACCCAAAGTCTATGGTACCTAAAGGGTTAAAAAACATGATATTGTGCAAGGTCAGTAAGGGTCATTCTTGTGGCTTGGACAGTCAACTTTAAAGCATGTAAAAGATGCAGCTCAGGTGAGTAACTGGCTGGTCTCAAGCAGATTCACAAATACAGTCCACCCTGTTGCTGCAGGCTCACCCACACGTGCGTGGCTCTGCACACAGTCACGGATGTCCTGGAGCCCAGGGGAGGGGGGGGAGGGATCCCAAAATGCTGTCTGCCTGGTGAAAACAGGCCAGCAGACAGAGGTGGTGCCCTCCTGGCTGGGGGCTCCTGCCCTTGCCGTGGCTCCCTGTCCAGTGGAAGGAGCTGCTCACAGATGTGAACTCCCAGCCCCCAGTTCGGGCTGCGGCTCTCGGCCTCCTGCAGCAGCTCCCCGGGTCTCATTGCTGTCCCCACGTCTCCAGAGTCACACAGGTTGGGCTGGATTGTGAAGGAATCACAGTGCCATGAGCTCCCCAGGCGCGTCTCCAGCGTCAGCCAGCACTGGGCGGCCGCTTCCCTCCAGTGCTGCGGCCGATGAGAGTGACGGGGAGGGGGCTCAGGTGGCACCTGGGCCTCCTCCCGTATCACAACTTCCCCCCCCAACCCTGCCTTTTTGACCAGAGAAAGTGCAAACCATCCCCAAAGGAGGCCTCACCTCAGGGCCTCTCGGTAGGTCCCTGTGCTGGAGTAGAGGGTGAGTGAGCGAGCGAGACACGCAGCAGCTGCAGTGCAGTGACCCCAGGGCCAGCTGGAGCTGAGCTCTGCTCGCTGGGGCTTTCAGAATGAGGTTCAGGATGGAAGGGTAGGTCAGGTCAGACCCTCTCTGCAGTGGGTTTCTCGGCTGTGGTGGCTTTGGCTGGTCTGAGTAGGAGAGGTGGATTTTATTATGACCAGCCTCTGCTGGGGAGAAAAAAAAAAAGAAGGGAACGGCATCATGGCAGCGATGGGAGAGGGCTCAGCCTTTCCCTCCATACCTTGAAACAAACTTGAGTCGGTTCTGGGGTGTGGGAGGAGCAGTGACCTCCGTTCTGGATAAGGTGCTGCATCAATCCCTGCAGATGGAGAGAGCCACGGGGGGAGATCCATCAGTGGGAATGTGTCACCCTGCTCTCTGTGCTGATAGCTTAGCAAAAGAGAACAGACTGGGGTCCAAAATTGCCCTTTCTGCAATAGCTGAGGTTCTGCTGTCAGGGGGAGGACTCGGGAGGACTAGTCATGGGCAGAGTGGCATTTTAAAAGCCAGTCATGTGCAGAAACCCACCAGGAGCTTGGTCTGGCCTCGTAGCTCAGTTCCTCTTGCTCTCTTGTAAGAAAGTCTTATAAGTTAGCAGTTGAAGCAGTGGAAGGTAGGTAAACAGACTGGGAAAGTTCTGGAAGGAGTCACTTTTTATATCAGTATTATTTTATTATTATGATTTCTTTTCTGATTTTTGGTTTTGTTTTGTTTCAAATTACTGGCCTGATTTGTGTTTTGTTTTCCAGTTTGTTCCTTTTGGTTTTGTTCATTTGACATATTCTGTGTTATTTTGTGTGGCCAGCCATGGCTGGGGCACTCAGCCTCCTCACTGGGAGTGCTGAGGAGAAGGGGGTCATTCTGCCAGATTAAAGACAGCAATAAAGCATAGAAATAGGAGGAAAACACCCCAAATATCCTGCTGGGCAGGGTGCTCAGACTGCAGCAGAAGGAGTATCTTTGCCCTTTCTGCAAACCCACTCCCCTCTGTCTCGTGGAGGAACGTGGAAAATGTGTGGCTCTCACTCCAGGGCAAACTGGGCAAAGGATGTAGCAGAGTCCACAAGGCAAACTGGGCCTAAAGATCTGCCTGTGAGTCAGGATGGAGGTACAAGGTTTGAAAACAACCATTCCTCAGTTAAAGAGCTTTTTGTTCATTAAAAAGTAGCAGAGGAATGAGGAGTTGTGACTAGGGTTTTATCTACTGCTTCTTCCAGGTGATACCTGGGGGGCTTGTAAAGCTCGCCCCAGTTTCTGGCAGTGTCTGCAGAGAGTTAAAAGCTCTTTCTTGCAGTTGGGTGAGATTGGATTTATAGATTTGCCTTGAAAATGGATCACACCATGCTTCCCTGGGCTGATCGATTGTCATTAGGGATGGACAGAA
>NW_020956179.1:233677-270353 GCF_003031625.1 Empidonax traillii | reverse complement strand
AGAACCGTCTGCCCCCCCTCAAGATGTAAAATGTGTCAGCACTCGATCCACCGCCATTCTGGTAAGTTGGCGGCCGCCTCCGGCCGAGAGCCAGAACGGCGTCCTGGCTGGATACAGCGTCTACTATCGAGCGCTGGACTCGGAGGACACGGAGCTTAAGGAGGTGAATGATATCCCCCCAACCACCAGTCAGATCCTTCTGGAGTCCCTGGAGAAGTGGACGGAGTACCGCGTCACGGTGGTGGCTCACACGGAGGTGGGGCCGGGCCCGGAGAGCTCGCCGGTTATCGTCCGCACGGATGAAGATGGTAATTGAGCTCCTTCTGGGTTTCCCCTGAGTCCCCCTGGGGAGTTCGTGGCCCTGGAGGGGGCTGTTCCCGTGCCAGCGAGTCCCTTCCCGTGGCTCGAGTCCCTTCCCATGGCTCGAGTCCCTTCCCGTGGATCGAGTCCCTTCCCATGGATCGAGTCCCTTTCCATGGCTCGAGTTCCTTCCCATGGATCGAGTCCCTTCCCATGGATCGAGTCCCTTCCCATGGATTGAGTCCCTTCCCATAGATCGAGTCCCTTCCCGTGGATTGAGTCCCTTCCCGTGGATCGAGTCCCTTCTTACGGCTCCCGCAGTGTGAGACCCAAAGCTGGAGGGGGATCACACCCAACCTCCGCTCCCCAGTGGGCCCATTATTTTGTGTTGGCACACACAGAAGAACCAGGCAGACCCACAGCAGGTGTTAAAGGTCCCAGCAAGGTGTAGTACTGGTGAAGCTGTTTGTGCTGTGGCAATAAATGGGTGGCTGGTGATGCCCCAGAGGGGTTGGGACCGCTGGGGTGATGGACACAAAGCTGTGATTTGCCCTTTGCTGCCATCTCCCTGAGACCTCTGAGTATTGGGGTCTGGAGGGTCGTCCTGCCCTGCTTTGGGGCATTTCTCAGATTTCTGGGGGGCTTTTTAGCATCCAACTGCCCCACTTTCCATGAAAAGATGCCCTTTTACTGAGCCAGGATCAGCTGAGGCAGCAAGGCACCAGAATCAGAGGAGACCTTTGCTGCCAGGAACTGGTTTCATAGAATCATAGTATATCCCAAGTTGGAAGGGATCCACAAGGATCCTCAAAGTCCAGCTCCTGGTCCTGCACACCACAGCCCCAAGAATCCCACCCTGTGCCTGAGAGCACATTTTTTAAACTGTTAAGAGCTCTTCCCACACACTCCTTGTTACTGGCTCCTCCTAACTAAGTTTTGGTTAATAGTAGAAAGGAGAAATCTGTTAAAGTTTCCAAAAACCTTCAGTGACAACAGGTCAGTGGCCCCACTCAGTGACTTGAATTTCCCTGGTATTTCTACAGTAAAATAAAACCAGGAAAAAGCAGGAATGTGTGCATGAAGGGAGAGGAGCACCCTCCCTGTGAGGGTGGGACCTCAGATAATATAGGTCAAGTAAATAACATAAGGAAATCTCAGAGTTCTCAGGTGTTCTTCCTCCATCCCAAATCAAAAGAATTTATGAAAAAGCACCAGGTTTGTCCTCAGTGTTGACCCTGTTTCTCTGAGCCTCTACCCACACCCAACTGGACCCTGCTCAAAGGCAGTGGGGTTTTCTCGCAGATTAAGCTCTCATACCCTGTATTATAGTTGTTGTCGCTATTATTATTGTTATTATTTCCAAAAAATCAGCCCAAATTCATCCAAGACATCTCTTGTGTGCAGTCCTGAGATTCTGCAGAGGTTATAACCCATCTGCCCTGCCTCAGAGACAAGGAAGCTCCAAGGGCAAGTCCCCCTCCTGATCCTCTCCACCCTGACCTCCCACGGGCAGGACCACAGCTTTCCTGGCTTGCTAGAAACCTGCTTTGCCCTTGGAAAGGGATCTTGAACTGTTTTGGTCCTTTCCATCTGAGCCAACTGGGCACCAGGGAGCCCCTGGAAGGATGGCTGGATGATGAGGTGGACTTGTTCCCTCCAGAACTCCAAGCCACGCAGGTTAGGTCCCCTAGATTGGTTGGGTCTCCCCCTCCTATTTTGGTAGGTCTCCCCCTCCTACTTTGGTTGGTCTCCCCCTGCTCTCTGGGCTGCAGATTCAGGGTGTGCATGTCCCGTAGGTGCAGCGACAGGCTCCAGCCGGGAATCCCCAAGTGACTCTCCCCCCTTCCTTCCCTTCCTTGCAGTGCCCAGTGCACCACCTCGGAAAGTGGAGGTGGAGGTCCTGAACTCAACTGCAATCCAAGTGTTCTGGCGCTCTCCAGTCCAGAACCGCCAGCACGGCCAGATCCGGGGGTACCAGGTGCACTATGTCCGGATGGAGAACGGAGAGGCCCGGGGGCTGCCCCAGATCAAGGACATCATGCTGGCTGATGCCCAGGTAAGGACTCACTCTCTCCAATCTCCTCTGGAATCCTTGAGGGGGGTGGGTGCTGCGGCTGCCGTGTCTCATCCCAAGCACCATAAACTGGAGAAGGCAGATGAGAACCTGTGACGAGGTGTGTGTTGTCTCTCCGCAGTTCATTTGTGCTCCCAGACAATAGTTACTTGGAAGAGTATGAACTGCTGTCCCAACACTGAACTAAATAAGATCCATCCTCCCTGTGTCTGGGAATTCTTTTAATTCAGGCAAAGGCCGCAGTGGAATCTACTAATTTCTCCCACTCTACTTCTTCCTTCATGCTGGCCTGGTAACTTCTGACCTTGTGTGGCTGCTTGCTCAGGGACTCCTTCCTCATGCTGTGTCTCTGTCTTTCCCTTCTTTCCCCTCTTGTATTCTCACGTGCCAAACCTCTCTTGTTCTCTGCCCAGTGGGAAACAGATGACACTGCTGAATACGTAAGTAAAACAGTAAAAATCCTCCCATCCTGGTTCTGTCCCTTCCCTTCTCCCACTTCCTGTTGTGGTGTGATATTTTCCTTTTCCTTTATTTTTTTTTTTTGCAGTGCCTGTGTGCCTGTTTTAGAGCCTGTTGATGGTGTTCCCATGCATTGTCCCCACCCCGTCACTATGATCTGTGACCCTCTGTGATCGTGTCATTTGTCAGCACGCTGCAACCCCACAGGGTTTTCCCCTTGGGCTCCAAAGGAAAGATGGATCTGCTGCCCCTCCATGGGGAAGCAGATGGGACCTTGAATTTGGGAATGCTTCAACATATCAATATTCAAAAATGGTTTGGGTTGGAAGGGACCTTAAAGACCATCTTGTTCCACTCCCTGCCATGGGCAGGGACACCTTCCACTAGACGAGGGTGCTCATCTGGGCTGGTCTGCAACACCTCTGTGTCTGGAAAAGTTAGTTAGGCTGGGAAGCACTGGGAATTCATAATCCATGAGTCCTGAGCTGTAAACAAACGGGGCATGAACACTTTGTGCCCTGAAAGGGCCAAGATTCTTAAAAGCTCATTGATACAGAGCACTGAATGACTGTTGGTGCTTTTACCTGTAAGGACCTTAAAATCAGCCTGGCTGTTTGGCATTTACTATTTCTGCTAAAATGATAAATGTTTTCCATAATCTTGCAGCTACAAAGCAGTAGGAGAGAGCATTTCCTCCTTGGAATGACAGGGTCCTAAGATAACCCACGACTAAACTGACTGTATTTGCATCTCCTAGAGATTGCCCTACAGAAGCAAGGGGGCCTCTGTTTTTTGTGATGGAGAAACTGAGTCTCATGAAAGGCAAAGCCCCTTGCCTAAAATCTTGATAAAACTCAGTGGCAGGTGTGAAAGCAGAACAAGTTCTTGACTTCCAGAAGACAGACCTGTCCCTGCATCCTGCAGCTTCCAGACTCGTTGATCAAAATCCCGCAGTTCCCAAGTTCTGCTGTTCCACTCCCTGCTCACCTTTGGGGAAATAGTTATTTTCAGGACTAACAAATTCTTCCCAAATGCTGCCCTGAGATTTAATATCAAAAGCATGAAGGGGGGGGGGGGATGAGGGGAGAGGAAAGCCATAAAAATGCACAATGTTCCCGTCTCCCTCCTTTCCGAGGCCTTGGGGAAAACCCTGCTGCATGTGCTGTCATCCTGTTTGATTTAGCACGGGTGCTCCTTTTCCAACACAGCCCTTTGAAGGGCTGGATCCCTCCTGGAGAAGGGCTGTTCTTCAGGCCAGTGTTTCAATAAAAGCTCCTGGGAGCCAGGTGTGGGGAGGCTGATAGAGGATGGGAAGGAGGGGGTGGGATTTAGGAGGGAGCTTTAGTGGGCGAGCTGAAGAACGTCGTCTTGCACTTTGCGTTCAAGCAATCCCTTTAATATTGTGGAGGCATTAAAAATATCTCTGAGGAGAGAAGAGAGGGGGTAATGGTGAAAAAAAAATGTAATCTCCCTGAAACCCCTGAGCCCTCCTCTGAGGCTGCACAGTGGAGAGGAAAGCTTTGAAGGGAGCGACGGTGTTTGGATGCTGAAGTGGTTTGTGTGGAGACAGGGAATGTGTGAGAGGTAGATCTGGAGGAGAACGCCTTGAACAGGGCCCTGCAGAGCCAGGCTGTGTTCAGAGAGCTGTGTGTGCCTCATCCTGTGGCTCTCATCCTCCTGCCAGTTCCCACAGCTCCAGTCTCCCCAGAGTGTCTCGTGCTTTCGGATTCAGTGTTTTCCTGCATGCTGGAAAAGGGCTGAGACTCCTGCAAGGAGGAAAGGTCTGCCCGTGTGCGTGGACCTGAATACTGACGTGCTTTTCCTTTGGAATCTTGCAAACAGGAAATGATCATCGCTGGGCTCCAGCCGGAGACTTCATATTCCATCACCGTAGCCGCCTACACTATGAAGGGAGACGGTGCTCGCAGCAAGCCCAAGGTGGTCACCACCAAGGGTGCAGGTGAGAGAGCCTTTTCCTGAACCACTGAGATTCACCCCTTTCCTAAAGCCAAGAAGCTCTTTTCTCCAGACTCACCTCCTTTTCTCCCACTCCCTTCTCGAAGGGCACACTCGCAACAAGTGCCGCGCTGCCCCCAAATTAATTCTAGCAAAGCAGGAACCCCCTCGTTCCTCACGTGCAGCCCTCAGTGCTGCAGGAAGCCCAGGCACAGCCAGAGGATGAATTCATCACTTTTAAATCTCTCACGCTGTAAATTCCAGTGCACCAGCAGTGCAGAGGCTCTGCCTGGTGTGACAACTGGAGAGACTGTGTAGCTTTGATGGTTGACCCACCCAGGTACGCTGGGGACAGGAGAGGCAGAGCTCTGCTCTTGTGGTGGGGACTTGCAAAGATCTGAAGAGCAGCAGGAGACAGTGGTGGCTTGTCCTCCCACTCTTCTCTTCTGTCATCATGTCTGAATATACGTCCCCTGTGTTCAGCACTAGCAGAGGGAGGAGTACTGACAGTATTGACCTTTCCTGGCTCACATTTCGGGGACCTGCCTGCACATACCCAGGTTCATCCCTCCTTTGACCTTCCTGGCACAGTCCCTGCCAGCCTCAGTACAGACACTGGTGCCAAGCCAGGATGGCAGGGCCTGAAGAGGGGAATGACAAAGGTCAAAAGGGTGCCCCTTGCTCCCCCAAACAGCTGTGCAGCAGGCAGAAAGGACAGGTACACACATCACCTGCCATCACAGCATCTGGGGGTTCTGCCTTCATGACTAAAACCCCTGCTCTGCTTTGGAAGCAGGGCTTTGTGCAGTGAAGGACAACCTGGAACTGTCCCTCACCCAGCCCATCTCTTGTTGGACCGTGGTTACCTTCTTTCATTCCATTTTGCCCATGCTCTTTCTTTTTTTTCCTGCTTTCAAGTGAGGGCTTTCTCCCCTCTCCACTTCTCTGGCTGTAACTTCCCAACCCTGACAATCTGTTTGTTCACTTCTTAGTTCTGGAGCTGTTGTCTTCACCCTGCCCAAAGCAGCTGCATAAACTGACATCATCCCTTGTTTCTGGGATGTTCTGCCTCTGCAGGGATCTAAGGCCTCTGCCAGCACTGCAGAATTAACCTGGAAACCTCTGTCCATGCTCCAGAGGCAGCTCAGACACTCAGCCCAGTGTGCAGGACAGAGGGCTCAGGAGCCCTTCCAGGAACACCCAGGGCTGGAGCTGCCAGTGCCCTCCCTGTTCTTACCTTTTCCCTGCCCTGACTCACATCCCTGTCTCATTTCATGTCCTTGTTTAGACAAGTGAGTGGGATTTCAGCCTTTCTCTGCCCTCCAGCCTCCCCTGCCCAGTTCAGAGACTGGTTCACAGGAGAGGGAGGTTGCTTTCCAGGACACAACTCCTGCAGATGTCACTTTTGGTGCCAGCTCTCAGTCTCCTTGTGCTCACCCCTTGCAGTGTCACTGTGCTGTGAGAAGCCTTTTCTTTCACTCACCCTCTTCTCCTTCCCCTGCAGCTGTGTCCATGTTTCTCCTCACTTGTTCTCTGCTTCTCTCCTCTCCTTTCCTTCTTCCCAAGGCTCTCCAGCCTTTCCATTTTCCTCTCTCAGAGCCTTTCTCTCCGCCTTGCTCCCTTGTCACTCTCTCTTGTCACCCTCCCTCATCTCTCCCCATTAGGATTTGCAGTGCAGGTGATCAGTCACAGAGAGATGTTTTCTCCAGCACAGCAGCTATTACCCAAAACTCAATTTCCCCCAACCTGAAATGGCTATTTAAAAAAAAAAAATATCTTCCAAATAGCTCTGTAACATTCTTACCTTCTTTGCAGTGCTGAGTCAATACACCATCTGAGAGGAGAGATTTCTTTCTTTATCATTCAGGGCTGGGGGCTGAATTTAAATACAGTAATACATCCAATTTTCTCCTTTACTGTCCAAACCAATTGCAAAATAAAACACTTCCCCCCACTGTGCTTTCTTTTCACCTTCCCTCCGAACAATATTTGTTGTGCAGATGTAATACTTTCAAGCTCAGCTGATTATAGTAACATTTGTGATAAAAACTAAAACATAAAGGTAATGGCGTTGTTTTTCTCTTTAATGTGTTCCTTAGGCATTCCCAAGGGAGGAGGCTGCCTCTCCCAGCTCCTTCCCTAGCCATCCTTTGGCAGTTTGGAAGGAATAAAGCATTTGTTTCAGAGACAGACCCTCATCCTCGTGTTCTGGTGTCAGTGGAGGCATCAGGCAGAAAGGGGTTCCCTCAGTTTTTCCCTGACAGGATCCTGCATCCTTCCCTGCTCCCTCTGCCAGCCACACCAGCATTCCAACCCTCACCCCTCGGTTGGACTTGAGCTGGAAGAGCAGGATGGGATCTCTCCCAGCTCCATTCTTCCTCCTCCTGCCCGACCAGGAGAAATACCAAGGCGGAGAGGAGGGAATTAGGTCTCTAATAGTGGAGCTGAGTGTCAATGACGCGTGAGCTGCTGGAATTAATGCTCTGCTTTCTCCGCCTTCGGGAACCTCTGGGCCTGCACGTGTCATTTAACTGTGGCTGTGGGCTTGCTTGGCAGTCAGGCAGTGCCAGGGCTCATTAGGCAGAGACATGGCACTGCTGAGCTCCCCCAAATCCCCCCCAAATGCGGAGGAGCTCCCTGACAGGTTGAGGAGGAGCTCACTGGAAACACACCAGCACTTGGAGGGCTTCTCGCTTCCTCCAGAGGAGAGAAACTGCAGAGAGGGAGGAGCAGCTCTCCCTGCCCTCTGCCTTGCACAGATTTTGGGCTCTGTTTCCACTCTCTGTGCTTCCTTCTGTACCCAACTGGGCGATGAGCTGCCTGCCAGCCTCGCTGAGCTGGCCCCGTGCCTGCTGCTCGGGACCTGGGGCTGCCCAGACTTCCTTCCCCATCCTTCATTACTTCACCCTCAGCTGCTCTGGACTTCCCAGCCTGAACCAATCTGTTCCAGTCTCTTTCTGCATGAGTTGGGCTGTGTAATGGAGAGACAGAGAGAGAGAGGACAGGAGTTTGGGGACTCCAGGTTTGTTCTTCCCTGCTGGGGACAGGAGGCTGGGAGTCAGGACACCTGAGTTTGTTCTTCCCAGCAGTGGGAGAGGTGTGTGGTCCAGGGATACAGGAGGAGCTGTGCTCTTTCCATCCCGAGCACAGGGAAGAAAACAAATCCAGCAATGTGCCAGTACCTCACAGCTGACATGCTGGCAGTGCTCCTCGTTTCCTAAACTGGATAGACACCCTCCACCTGCACAGGGTGGGTGAGAGCAGCTTGGGTTACAGGGGAATACACTAGGGAACACAGAGCCCAGCTGGAACATTGCCGCTGACTCGAGGACCCTGTTGCTGCAGCTGAAGACTCTCTTCATCCCCTCTCCCCTCGTCCCGCTTTTGGCTGAAGGTGTCTCTCTCTCCTCTCTCCCAGTCCCAGGAAAGCCCATCCTGTCTGTGCACCAGACAGAGGAGAACACCCTCCTGGTGAAATGGGAGCCTCCGCTGGATGCAGAAGGCCAGGTGTTGGGCTACCGGCTCCAGTTTGGCCGCAAGGACGTCGACCCTCTGGCCACCTTGGAGTTCTCGGCGCTGGAGGATAAGTACACGGCTCACAGCATCCACAAGGGCGCCACGTACGTGTTCAAGCTGGCCGTGAAAAGCCGGGCTGGCTTCGGGGAGGAAGCTGTGCAGGAACTCACCACCCCCGAAGACATCCCCAAGGGTTACCCCCAAATCCTCGAGGCGAGCAACGTCACTGCCATGTCGGTGCAGTTCGGCTGGCTGCCCCCCGTGCTGGCCGAGCGCAACGGAGCCATCGTCAAGTACACCGTGGCCTACCGGGAGGCCGGTTCTCCCGGCAACCTGCTGGAAAAAGACCTGCCCCCCTCCCCAGAGAACTCCTACACCCTCAACGGCCTCAAACCCAACACCGCCTATGACGTTAAAATCCGTGCTCACACCAGTAAAGGCCCCGGGCCCTACAGCCCGACCGTCCAGTATCGGACGTTCCAGCTGGATCAAGGTAGGACTTACCGGTTTCTCCTCCCTCTCTCCCCTTGTATCCGGGGCTGGTGCCGGGAGGCAAGAGAGCTGGAGAGGTCAGGCCAGGCTCAGCCAGGCTCGTGAGTAAATGCAAAGCACTGTGGTGTCACACTCAGTCCCTCCGCTCCTCTCTGCCTTGTGCCAGGTAAGTCCCTTTTACCACTTTCTTCTAAGTTAAGTCCGGACACCTTCTGTCACTGGCACCTGGAGGGGGGGGCCAGTCGCTACACAGGTGGGAAGAGCGTTTTCTTCAGCTTTTGCAAACAGCCAAAATTAAAGAGAGAAATTTAAAAAAAAAAAACAAAAACAAAAACAAAACAAAACCCACGCTCAGACCGCGAGCTGGGATGGGTTTCCTCACCTGAGCATGCTCAGCCAGCCAGCACCTCGTTCCTGCAGCAGCCACCCAGGCCCAAAAGTGTGGGGGCAAAGCCACGTGCCCTCCCTGGGGTTAGGCAAGGGAACAGGGAGCACTGGGAGATGGACCTTGGCAAAACTCAAGCACAGTGTGGAGGAGGGAACAATCCCTTGCATTCCTGCAGCCGCAGCCAGACCCAGCCTGGCAGGGCCCTCTTCCAGCACCTGACATTCTCTTCCTTCTCTTTTCTGCTCTTCCTTCCCTCTGCTGCCTTTTCTTCTCCTTTCTCCCCTTCCTCCTCACTTTTTTTTCCGCAGTTTTACCCAAAAACTTCAAGGTGAAGATGGTGACAAAGACATCCGTCCTTTTGAGCTGGGAGTTCCCTGAGAACTACAACTCTCCTACCCCATACAAGGCAAGTGGAATGCAGGAGTCAGATCTGTGTTTCTTCTCAGTTTCCTGGAAGTCTTGTCTGTTGGGTTGAATAAGAGGTTGTAAGAGGCAAGAATTCTGGATGCCTGCCTCAGATATGGACAGGTAATGGTTAATCACTACCTCAAGGAAGTGGGCTGAAAATCAGGGCTGTTGGGTTGCATTCCCATCTCTGTTACCAAATCCTTGCTTCCCTAGACAAGTTACTGTTTGGTCAGGAAGAATTTCTTTATGAAAAGGGTTGTTAAACTTTGGAAGGGGCTGCCCAGGGAGGTTTGGAGTCCCCATCCCTGGAGGTGTCCAAGGAACACCTTGTCCAAGGTTTGTGTGGCACTCACTGCTCTGGGCTGGGTGACGAGGTGGGGATCGGTCACAGCTTGGACTCCATGATCTTGGAGGTCTTTCCCAACCTAAAGAATAATTTTTCCATTTCCCATATTTGTTTCTGGATAAAAATTGCTCTTCCCAGGGGAGCCTGAAGGCTTTGACCTGCATCTGCCCCTGTGCAGTGGGCACAAGGGATCAAGAGCTCCCCACTCGAACCCTTCGGTTCTCTGGCACAGCTGAGTGCCCCCGTGTTCCCTGCAAACCAAGGGAACGGGGAGGAAGGGGAAGGAGTTGGGCTGTTTGGGCCGTGTCAGCCTTGCTCGTGGAACAACCTCTTCCCCCCTCCCACAGATCCAGTACAACGGGCTGCACGTGGACGTGGACGGACGCACCACCAAGAAACTCATCACCCACCTGAGGCCCCGCACCTTCTACAACTTCGTGCTGATGAACCAGGGCAACAGCATGGGGGGGCTGCAGCAGAACGTGGCTGCCTGGACTGCTGCTGACATGTTGTCCAAGAAGCCAGAGGTGACCCACAAGCCTGATGCCGATGGCAACGTGGTGGTGATTCTCCCCGACGTGAAGAGCTCCGTGCCTGTCCAGTAGGTCCCTGTTAGACTGCAGGTGGGGGGTGCTCAGTTTTTGCTTTGGGGTTCAGACCTGATGGCTGGAGACCACAGTACAAACCCACGAGTGTTCCCTCCGTTTTCAGCCTTTTCCTGGCGGTTACCTTTCGGAGGTGCTTCCCAGAGCTAAACAGGGAAAGCCAAAAGAATGCAAAAGGAATACATAAGGAGACATGGGGCTGCCACTGAATCCAGCTCTTTTCAGGAATAACAATCCTGCTAAATTAAAAATAAGGGGCTTGCTGGGTTGACCCAGTGGGGCAGTGTGGGCAGACCTACATCAGTGTGTGCACTCTCTTCTTCTGTGGCTTGTGGAAGGAGATTAATTCCTTCTATTCCTTCTATTTCTTCCGATTGTTCCCAACTCTTAGGGCTTTCTACATTGTGGTGGTGCCTCTGAGGAAGTCCCGAGGAGGACAGTTCCTCAACCCCTTGGGCAGCCCTGAGGAGATGGACCTGGAGGAGGTGAGTGTGAAACCAGAGCCAGCTGCGGGGAGAGAGGAAGCATCTGTACGGGGTGGGATGGTGAGCTGAGAGCTGGGAAGGGACTTCTGGGCTTCCTGTTCTCCACATTCAGAGTAGCCAAGCTGTGGGCAGTCTGGGAGGGATGGTTTGGCTCTCCTTGCTGCTCCCTTCTTGGGGCTCAGGGCGTTCCTCTGCTTCCTGCAGCTGGTTCAGGACATTGCCAGGCTCCGGCGCCGGAGCCTCCGTCACTCCCGACAGCTGGACTTCCCCAAGCCCTACATCGCTGCCCGGTTCCGCTCCCTCCCCTCCCACTTCATCCTGGGGGACATGAAACACTACGACAACTTTGAGAACAGAGCCCTGGAGCCAGGGCAGAAATACGTCATCTTCATCCTGGCGGTGCTGCAGGAACCCGAGGCCGTAAGTTGTCCCCGCTCTGCTCTGCACTGGTGAGGCCTCACCCTGAGTATTGTGGCAGTTTTGGTCACCACAACATAAGAACGATGTTAAGCTCTTAGAGAGGGCAACGAAGATGGGGAAGGGCCTTGAGGGGAAGGTGTGTGAGGAGCCTGAGGGCACTGGGTGTGTTCAGCTGGAGCAGAGGCAGCAGCTGCTCCCATGGGAGCTGCCCTGCTGCCCTCCTGGCATTCCCCAGAACTTTCTCCCAGCAGATCCTTCAGGTTTTTTATTTTGTAAAGACTTTGAACTCCAGCTGTGAAGCTTTTGGATGTGGCTCTTGGAGCTGTTGGTGCTTGTGCTTGTGCCTGCATTACACAAACTGCTCTTCCAAGCAACCAGGCCAATGACACGAGCAGCTCCGATTTTCCCAGTCTTCTTGGGCAAGTCTTGTACACTTATGGCTACAAATCGGAGTCCAGAATGGGGAGGAACATTGAACTATCCCCTCAGGACTACACTCGAGTTCAGAGAGCCTTAGGTCAGACCCCTTTTCCTTTAAAGCCTGTCCTTTAATTCCTTGGAGCAATGACCCCAAACATCCCGCTCTGGGAGCACATCACGCACCCTGCTCGTTGCTGAATTTCCCACCACACACAAAGGGGAGCTTTTTTATTCTGTGGAAAACTACATGTGCTCTCTACCACTGCAACATTGCTGCTGTTTTCACTGGGGCTGTGTTTGGCTTTATGAAAACAACTGTTTTAATATTTACCTGCCTCCTCCCTCATGCACAATGGGAAACAGCCTAATGCTCTGTTGTTTTTAAATCCCCCTGTGGAATTGTAGCAGGGAGCTATTGGAAATTAAGGGTTTTTCCCCCAATAAATATTTGGTTGTGTACTTGATATTAAAGGATTAGGCTGACACGCTTCTGAATGGGTTTCTCAATCGGATTACTGCAGCTTGTGGTAATTTCTGCTTTAGAACAAGGTGCTGCAGACTCTCTCACAGCAGCCTGGATCCACAGCAGTTCCCAAGTATGGAGCAGCATTCCAATCTGCTCAGGGCTGATGGAGTTCAAGGACTCAAAGCCACTGTTCTTGTCCTGCCCCTGGCTCCTCTCCCAAACCAGCCTTGCCAGTTCTCTGGTGCAGTTTGGTTTCTGGAGTTTCTCTGTAAGGTGGGAATGCATCCTCCCTGGAATGGGGAGACTGTAGTGCTCTTGAGAACAAGCAATGCCTTTTAGCCAGGATTCTGATTCCTCTGATTCTCCCCAAGAGCCCAGCTCACTGCAGAGGGAACAGAGCATACTGCATTTTATTAATTTGTATTTAATTGTAGGGGGGTGATTTTTTTCAGTCACCAGGCCAAGCGTTAATTCTTGTTTTAATCCCTTCCCTCTTGCTCTGTGATCCCATCTGACTGTCAAAATCCTGACGGTTACATGAGAGCTTGGAAAAAGTGTTTGTGTTTTGTGGCAATGGCAAGGGCCCAGAGATGTGGTGAAACAGAGGCACAGTCAACTGATTACAGTCCTGGCTACACCATGAGGTGAGCCACAGGCCCAAGGCAGGCTAGAGCTTCTCATGAGTGTGATCCTTCAGTGTTCTGTCTCCTCTGGAGTGTTGGAGGATGAAGATATCGTGTCATATGGTTCTTCCCCCCGAGGGACACTGGAACAGGCTCCCCAGGGCTGTGGGATTGTTGGGGTGTCTGTGCAGGGCCTTGAGTTGGACTGATGATCCTTGTGGGTCCCTTCCAGCTCAGGATATTCCATGATGTGGGTGCTCACAGAGAAGGGCCTTTTCCCTGTTACTATTTGGTTTGTGCTGCAGAGAGCTCATGTCCTCCCTAGCAATTTCTCCTGTGGGATTCCGTGTGCTTGCCCGTTGTTCCCACTGTTCCCAGCCCCCACTCCACCTCTGGGCTGTGCTCCACCACCTCTCCCTGTCTTCCAGACCTTTGCTGCGAGTCCCTTCTCCGACCCCATCCAGCTGGACAACCCTGACCCACAGCCCATCATCGATGGAGAGGAGGGCCTGATCTGGGTCATCGGGCCCGTCCTGGCCGTGGTGTTCATCATCTGCATCGTCATCGCCATCCTGCTCTACAAAAAGTAAGAGCTGCTCGTTGCCCGTATCCCAGACCCTGCTGAGTGTCCCCCCCAGCCCTGGTCCCCAAAGGGAATGTCCTCCTTGGCCCTGCTGTGGTCAGTCCTTCCACTGGAGAGAGGAGCCCTGAGGCACAATGGAATGGAAGGGTGTGCCTGGCACACACATTTAGCAGTGGGTTGCAGGGACTTGCTGCTTCAGGCTCTACCCCGTGGCACTCTCAGGAAAGCTGTGCTGGTCTCACAGACACGTGTGCAATGAGTGTGTCAGGACTCTCGCCTGCCTCCTCCAGAATTGCTGCTCACAGCCTCAGGCCCCCCTTTCTCTGTGTGTGGGCACAGTGAGGGGGATGCAGAGAAGGCATCTTTGACCTGTGGCTCAGCAGAGACCTCCTCTCCTCTTCAGCTGGTTTTCTGCTGGAACTGGGAGACAAGAGCAGGGTGTGAGTCTGCAGGAGAGAGGAGGGAACAACCCCTGGAAGTGTCTCCCTTTTCCTTGGCTTTCTGAGCAGCTCATGGTGTGTGGATGAGAACTGGGGGTGCCTTGAACACACATAAGGCCTCACTGTGCAACAGGAGGGGACAGGAAGGGAAGCAGGAGCAGAGCAAAACAAGTGATGGCAGCGATGGCAAACACAAGGATGTCCTTAGCTGGGACATCTCATACCCAGAGTGGAGGGAGCTCTCCCTTAACCCTGCTCCATCTTTGATCTGCACAGGGGTATGTCCTCTGCATCCCAGCAGGTGTGAAGCTGCTCTGGGCTCAGGGAGTCAGGTCCTCATTAGCTCTGATCTAACTGGGTGATCTTTGCTGGGCCCACCTTCTGCCTGTGCTGCCAGGGTTAGAGCTGAGCAAATGCTTCCCCTTTCCTCTGCAAGTCCTTTCTAACCTGAACATTTGTCTTGTCTTGTCTTCTCTCCACTTACTGCTTTCGTGGACAGCAAGCCAGACAGGTAAGAGCACCAGATTTGCCATTTATTCAGGTTCTTTCTTGCTGTGTGTTAAGCGGTGTTTGCTGTCTGTGGTGATGGGGCTTTTCTTGGTGCAGTTCCTGCCCTTAGATCTGTTCTTTCTGTGTCAGGCAAGCATGGGACTATGCTTGAATTGGGGCAGAAAAAGGCAAGCAAGCCCAGCTTTCTCCTGCTTGTCCATTCCTGAGTGTAACGGCCCTTTCTCAGGCTGAGCAGCAGGGACGGTAAATGGCTCATAAACTGGTGGGTTAATGGAGCAGAGAAACACTCATTTGTGTGGCAGTCAGAGGTGAAAGTGGGTTTTCTCTGTGTCTGGCTGCTCCATCCTGGCTGTCCCTGAGCTACTGGAACTCGAACTGGAGGCAGGATCTCAGCAGCTGAGCTGTCCTCACCCCATTGCAGAAGCTGTTCTTGCCCCCTCAGCTAAAGGCCTCTAACAGAGTCTGTTTATGACTGCAGAAATGAGACTTATTTCCAGCCATTTCCAAGACTGGGAGAGCTTTCATTGGGACTAACTGAGGGGTTCAGTCCATGGACTATTTACAGCAGTTTCAGAACTGTGGCAAAAATAAACTGCTCCCAAACTGCAAAGTGGTGTCATTCCAAAATGCTGCCCCATGCAGTGCTGGCAGGGCTCGTGCCACTTCTTCTGACTATTAATGACATCAAGAGACAGCTAAAAATGTCCTGAATATCTTCCTCTCTGCCCAAGTGCTTGCCATTGCTGCTGCAGGCAGATCATTGGAGGCTTCTGTCCACCCTAAGCAGGAGAGGTGAGGAGCTCCACAGCCACCTCGCTGAAGGGGCTGGGACAGCATTCCCAAGCCTCAGGGTGTGGACCCATGTTCTCTGCTGGCTGGAGAAGTTCTGCTCCCACAGTTCATAAGTGTTCCCTTGCCAGAGGTTATCACGTCTTCAGATCAGCACTGGGCTTTGCTTCCAAATTCTTTTCAAGGAGAATGAGCCAGGTCAGCAAAGACTTTTCAACTGCCTCAGCTAAGCTAACCCATTTGGAGTAAAAATATATTAGGAAGCACTTCCATGTGGAGCTCAGCTGGCAGGTTGGAGCAGGCTTTGGGTCCTGGCAAGGAGGTGAGGTGGATCTCAGCAGGCACAGCTGTGCTGGGAGAGGACGTGTCTACACTGTTGAACCCAGATTTTTAGGGTCCTGCAGTTCAAAAACGATTGAAAACTGCTGCCCTGACTTCTGTGTCTGCAGCAAGGCAGCTCTGAGAGCTCCTAAACCAGCCAACAGCAATATCAGAGCTTTGTGTCCAAGGTCGTGGCCAGGAGATTCTGTACTTTTCCAAATGATTCTGTTGGCTCTGGTTCTTTCAGACTGGAAATGGCTTGGCCAGAACTGGAAGGTTTTTGCTTGCAGGGCTCTGCAGCGTTCGGTGGAGGCTGCTCTGGCAGGGAGGTGTGAGTTCCCAGCTGCCTGTCTTGTGTTGCTGCTGTGAGAAGGGGGGAAGTTCCAGACTTGCCTGAAAGCTGCTGAGGGGCTGCTGGGCCTTTGTAAACCCCTCAAATGCAGCAACGACAAACCTCCCAAACCTCCTCCCTTTTCTGATGCAATTTATACACTTTTACCCTTGGCTGCACCTTTGATTTTCGGTGGGAGCTTTGCTCAGGCCTGAACATCAGTAGCTGAGGAAACTACAAGGGACCAACGAGGCCCGTGAGCTAAGCTGCTTTGTCTTTCTGTTCTTTTCTTTTGTTTCTTTTGTTTTTTTGGTTTGTTTTGTTTTGTTCCAAAGCAAACGGAAAGATTCCGAGCCGCGGACGAAATGCCTGCTGAACAACGCTGAGATCGCCCCCCACCACCCCAAGGACCCCGTGGAGATGAGGCGCATCAACTTCCAGACTCCAGGTAACCCCGGGAAGGCAGGAATGGAGCACTTGCCCCCCTTCCTTAACCCCTCCCTGCCTGGCTGGAGGCTGCAGCAGCACTGCCTGGAGAGCCAGGGCTGACCTGGGGTGCAGCCAAGGCACCCCCAGCCTTGCCTCTCAGCTGATTGCTGAGAGAAACCTTTGCTGGGAGTGTCAAGGACGTTGCACAGGCACTTCCCAAGGCGGGAAGAGGGGTTTTCCTGGATTCCCAGATGAGTTGGGTGCATTCTGGAGCTGCAAGAGCTGTGGCTGTGCCAAACGTGCCAGAGCACCAGCGCTGCCCTGTGCTTCGGACTGGGGGCTCCCAGGGTGGTGAGGTGGAGCATGGCAGGCTGCCCAGCACCCAGAGCTCCAGCCACTTCTGGAACTGGTGCTTTCTGGTGCCAGGCCTGCCCGTGGGCTGCGCAGGGGGAAAGGTGGCTGGTTGCTTGGCGCAGGCGGGGCAGCGTCTCCTCGCTTGGTGTAGATGCCATCATGGAATCCTGGAATGGTTTGGGTTGGGGAGGGACCTTAAAGCTCATCCAGTGCCACCCCCTGCCATGGGCAGGGGGACACCTTTCACTATCCCAGGTTGCTCCAAGCCCTGTCCAACCTGGCCTTGGGCAATGGATGGAGCAGCCACAGCTGTCACTGGGAGTGGCTGTGGGGCGAGTGGATAACAGCACTGAATTCCCAGGCAGAGAGGTTCCCTGCACCCTCCTTCCCACACACAACGTGCCCCCATGTCCATGCATGTCCCAGCTGCCCGCATGGCACCTCTGCAAAGCCACCACCCACACGGCCCAGGCGCAGCCCCACGCAAAAGGACGCTGGGCGGACCTGCCCACGCCTCTGCCTCCGAGTTCCCGGCCCTTGAGGATTTGGAAGGGAGTTTATTGTGCTTTTTGGGGGCTGGCTGTTGTTTTCAGTTCGTTTGTATTTTTATTTTGCTGTTTTGTGCTCGTTAATAACGTTTCTGTAGCTCCTGTTTGCCCTTCCCATCCCAGTCCTGTCCTTAGCGTTGTCCGAGTTTCCTTAGGGTGAGGTTGGCAGTGGGTACTCAGGGGGCAGGGACCTGTGGGGCAGCACCAAGCTGAGGGGTTCACATCAAAATGAGTTAGGAACAACCCATGGGGATCAGCCCAAGCTTAGGAATGTTGCTCAGTGGGTTCAGTCCAGCCTGCAGGGACTGATTGCAAAGCAGTTCAGCTCAGGTAGGTCCCTAAATCAGCTCTTAGTGCTGCTCCTGCAGTGGAATCTGAAGGTGTTTGGGTGTCCCCAGCTGCAGCTCAGCAGCAGTTTGCACTTGTCTGGGCACAATGCTATCCTGGGTGCACACAGGAGCTCCCTTTGGGAGCATTCCATGGGCTTCTGGGTGCTCCAGGTGGAAGGGGGGGACCCAAGAGAAAAAGCTGCACTCCCCCAGGTGAAAAACCTGTGCTAAGGCAAAAATAAAGATATGTTTGTGGTCTTGCTTGGTCTTGGTGCCAAGAAGCAGCTGGAAGTGCTGGTTCTTGTGCTTCCCTGACTGGGAATTCCCCCTGTCCCACAGGACAGCTAAGGGTGCTTCCATCAGGTAATGGGATTGATGGATGAGTGAGCCAGTCTTCTGTTGACCCCCCCTGGTCTGGTCACCTCTGAATTCGGGGTCTGAGAGGCTTGTAAAAGGTAGATGAGACCTGCCAACCTGCCATTTCCTTTCCAAGTTTATCTGCCCACGGAGTTGACCTGGCTGGTTTATTCTGCTCTGCAATTTGTAAAGCAGCAACATGTTTTAAAGAGCGTGGGAGAGCTGATCACCCGCCTCCCACAGAATTTTGCAGACCGTTGGGTGAAAATGGAAATGGATGGAAAAATCAGCTTGGAGTGTGTTGGTGGCGATGGAGGGATGGTGGTGCAGTTTGCAGAGGAAGACACCACAGGGGCTGTCTGAATTAAAGGCCTTTAAATTCAATATACTGTGGTTCAGAAGGGGCTTGTAGGCTCTTCTCCAGCCAGGTGACCCCAGGTAGAATCTGCATTGTGTCCCCAGCAGGGAAACAGAGGGGGGGGAAGTGGGAATGGGAATGTGCAGCTCAGAGAGGGGAAATCACAGCACCTCTTAGATATCCTGTCCTAGCCTAATCAGTACAAAAAAATACCTTTCTTTTCCTCTTTAGATTTATGTTGGCTTTTGTTTGTTTTTTTTTTTTTAATTAGCATGAAATTTTTACAAAAGTGTATCTTTTATTTATTTATTTTTTACTGTTTTCTGCAGATTCTGGTCTGAGCAGCCCTCTCAGTGACCCTGAGTTTGACTTGGAAAGTTAGTTCCTGTGTGTTTTTGTTCCTGTTGGTTTCATTTCCCCCCCCCTTCCCCTCCCATTATTATTTTCTCTTCTGTCACTTTCCTTTCCCTTTCTCGTTCCGTTCCTGTTACTACTTTTTGATTTTTTTTTTTTTTTTTTTTTTTGCCGAGTTCTCCGTGTCCCTGCGGTGTTTCGCCCATCTCACCCCTCCTCTGTGCCATCTGTTTGTCTGAACTGCGCTTCCAGTTTTACAGTAACCCCAGAACCAGGCCTTTGGCAGGGCAAGGGGAGCAGCGGGTGATCAGCCCCCCCCGGGGCAGCTCTGGTGTCTCTCTGCTGCCCCAGGAGAAGGACTTGGCTGCCCAAGGCTGCCTTTACCCCCTCGTGGAAGATGTCTCATTGCTGCAGCTCAATGTCCCTCGTGCTCGTCCCGTGGGCACGCTGTGAGCGTGTGGGGGGTGTGTGTGTGTGCTTTGCTGTCTGTAATGCAGGGAAAGGGAAATGGGAGCCACAGCTGATGATCCCTCCCTGTGGCAGGTTCCTTGGCACTGACTTGTTCCAGGAGCACAAAGAGCAGAGGGCACTCTACGAGCCTCCACCCCCCTGGTTTCACACTGGAGTGCCATCCAGCCACGGTGACTCTGGGGGATAAATGGGCTCTGGCCCGTGGAACAGATGTCAGGGTGACGTTTCTGGCTGGTGCGCAAAGAATCAAAGTCTTTTGTGATAAGATTAGAGAGATTCAAGTGATTGAAATGTTAGATGAGACTGGCTCAGAAAGACTTCATCCCATTAGGAGCCAAGATCCCAGCCTCGCTGGGTGGTTTGGGCTGGATTTTTTTTTTTTTTTTTTTAGGGCTTTTTTAAATACTGGGCAGGGAAGTAGATGTGAGGTTTCAGCTGAGGAGTCGCAGGTGCTGATTGTGCTCGGAGATGCGAGGGCTGGGACGTTTTCCTGAATAATTCAGTCCAAATACTGGTCTCTTTGGTGTGGAATACTCCTGTCACTATTGTCCCACTTTGCTGCCACCCCCCCTCCCCTCAACCCCATTATTGTAACAGAGGGGTTGTGTGTGTGTTTTCCTGGCTCCCACTGCCACCCTGGCTGAGTTCCCTGCAGTAGCCACTGAGCAGAGGAACCTGTGAGCCATTTCCCTTTCATACCTTAAAATGAGTTATTAAATTAAAGCAAAGAGCAGCTGCTCAGCTGACACAGCAGCGGGGCTGGTGTGCTCCTGCCTCATTTAATACCAAACTCCTGGATCTTAATGGAGCCCCCGTGCACTTGGCATTTTGACCAGGGAAGTGTTTATCACTGCAGAGGTTTCCAGTCTCCTTTTATTCTAAAAAGCCCTAGAAATCAATCCCCCAAGGAGATTCTGTCCTTAACAGCAGCAAAGAGAGTTCCCATGTGCTCCCAGCCAGTGCCGGTGGTTGGAGGTTGGAGGGGAAGCAGCAGGTTCCCCAGCAAAAGGGCAGGGTTGGTTTTCAGGAGCTGGTCACACACTGAGGATTTTTTTTTCTGGAGCTTTTATGGAGGAAACTTGTGAAATTCCTTCAAGAGGAATGCAACTCCTTGTTCCAGATTGGCACGGTGGGCCTTTCCCATGCAGACCTCTGGCTCAGAGGGAATAGCACATGTTGCTCCAGGACTTGTGAGCCAAGGAGAGTCTGAGGTTTTTTTTTTTGCTCGTTATTACTGGGGCTTCTGAGCGTTTATTTGTTTCCTTTTAACCTGTGTGTCCATCGCTTGGGATTTCATGTTGTGTTTCTCAGCACAAAATCTCTGGCTTTTTTGGAGTCAGGAGGTGGCAGCTGGGCTGGGAGCTGCCTGGGGGAAGGAGTCAGTGACTCCCAGGGGTCTGGGAACAGCAGACTGAGGTGCCAGGAGTTGCTCTGGGTAGAGTTTGGCTTTGCTTTAATGCTCCAGCTCAAGTTGTGTTCAGTGCCCTCCTCAGCCCTCGCTTCCAGAGGCAGAAGGACAGACCCTGAGGGAAGTGTTGATGGTGTTAAACTGGTCTCATGATCTGGAGCAGCTCAGCCAGGTTGGCCTTCCAGTCCCACACAGACGTAGAGAGGACCACCAGCTCCTCCCAACTCCCCCAGTCCACATGGGTGCTGTGGTACTGGGATGGACTGGACAGCAGCCTCCCTCCATCCAGGTGGAGAAATCCTTCTCCAGGAGCAGTGGGACAGCACGGCAAGAGATGAACTGAGAGCTTTTCCTCCAGGAGACACCTCCTGCCCTGACCCCCAGCAGACTGAAATGGAGCCAGTGCAGCCTCCAGAGTACTTTGGGTTATTTTTGTGAGCTTTTTTTGGTCTGTTTCCCCCCTTTTTCTATTTTCAGCCGGATTTCCTTGTGCTGAAAATAGATGTCCCATTAGCTTAGGAGGAACCTGTCCAGGTATGACAGACTCGTCCCGTGCCCAGGCCTGGGGGAGGCAGCACCTCTCCCAAATCACTGTAAAACTGAGGATGTCATGCTTGCTTTGCCATCTCTGTGCTGAGTTTTCAGAGTATCTGACCATGCTGCTGCCACCGCCGCTGCTTTGTCACCCACCAACACCCACGGGGCTCGAAATTCTCCCTGGCTTCCATCTCTTCTCCACTCCTGTCCTTCTCATCGGGGGCACTGCCCAGGGCTTCTCAGCATGCTGCTCTCCCAAGCCATCCAGGGCAGGATTGGCTGGCAGACAGCATGGGAAGCCTCTGGAAAAACATAATCCAATGCAGATGAGCAGAGCACGGAGCGCTTTTCCACCTGGATTTGTAGCGTAGCTGTTTGAGGTGATAGGAAGGGAAGGATCCCTGCTCTTCCCAGAGCTCCAGCTGCCCCCTTCAGAGCAGGATGTGCAAATCACAGGCTGAGAACCGAGTCAGCCGTGGGTGGCTGAGATGGGCCCCAGTCTGACCAGTCTGACCCAGCAGGATCCCCAGTATGGCTCAGAGAGGATCCAGTGTGTTCCCTGCCAGCTCTGGCTGCCTCAGTACCAGCACACCCAAGTGTTGGGGAGGATTGCAGGGGCAGCAGGTGACCCAGGCCAGCAAATTGTTCCAATGCCCCTGACTGAGAAGGGGCCAGGGGATCTCTGGCCTCTCCATCCCGAAAGGTAACGACGTTCCCAGCAGAGCCTGGGTGGGGTCGGCACAGCCTGACCTGCTGGGAGGGAGGGCTGTGCTGTAGAAGGAACATCATCCACTAGCCACGAGTGGGGAGAGGAGCCAGAGCTTGGTGCTTCCATGCCTGGCTGCACCCTGGGAATGGTGGAGGCCAAACCTCAGACCCAGAACAACCAGAGCCGATGTTGCGCCATGGACGACTCAGGGTCCTTGGGGTTGGAGAAGACCTTAAAGATCATCAAGTCCAATCCCTGAAAAGCCTCCCCTGCTTCCCCACATCTGCATATATCCCATCCCCTGCCCCACATCACCATGGTTGGCTGGATCCTGCCCCTTCCCCCCCTTTTTCTGTTGGAGTTGGTTCCCGATCCCGGCGGGTGCTGTGCCATTTGCTGCGTAGGTTCCTCTGGCAGCGTTTGCTCATTCCAAGTCCACTATTGGAATCGCTAACACGCATCTGCTCTTTGGATTTTCCTTTTTTATTTTGCTCTGATTTACACATTGAAAATGGGGCCATCATGGGAACACTCTCATTTTACTGTTATTTTTTTTTTATTTCCTTGATTTTTTTTTAATTTTTTTTTTATTTTTACTTCCAAGGACACAATTTCGAGCCCTGAATTCTTCTCTTCTAACCTCCCTACTTTCATTGCAGATCTTACATTGTAATTTATTTTCTTTTCTTGTTTCTTCTTTCTTATAAAATGCGCGACGGTTGTGAATTTTGGTCGTTATTAAATGAGATTCTTTTCCTGCTGTCTTGTCTTTTAGGTATGCTCAGCCACCCACCCATCCCCGTTTCCGAGCTGGCTGAACACACAGAGCATCTCAAAGCTAATGATAACCTGAAATTATCCCAAGAGTATGAGGTATGAGCAAGAGTGAGTGCTGTGCATGGGTTTGCAGAGCCAGGAATTCGGGAGTTCAGGCAGGCCCCCATCCAAACAAACATTGCTTTGTTGTAAGGAGCTGGTTAGTTGAAATTTAAAAAGTTATTTATGATTGGAAGTTAATTACTTAGTGCTTTACTGAGTTAAATTATAAATAGAAAGAGGTTTGGTCCATGAGCTGCTCCTGCCCAGGGATGAGGCAGCCACAGCTTTTCTGGGCAACCTGTGCCAGCCCCTCCCCACCCTCACAGGGAACAATTTCTCTCAAATCTCTTCTAAACTTCTCTCTTTCACTTTAAAGCCGTTTCCTCTTGTTTTACCACTCCGTGCCCTTGTAAAAAAAAGTGTCTCTCCGCTATTGGTTTTGTTGCTGAAAGCCATAAAATGCCCTGATATTTTTAGCCTGATAACTAGTCTAGACTGCCTAGGACTGTTTGCAGGGGGATATTTTCCAAACAAAGGGATGCTTTCTCCCTGCTCTTGAATTCCAGACGTCGCTGTGCTCTCAGCTCTGCACCCCCGGGGGGGAGGGCAGGGGGGTTACATGTTGGAGAAAGTGTATTTTGCCCTGCTGGGCTCTCTCTCCCCCCACACTGGGGCACGGGGAGGGGGGCAGCGGCAGCCCGTTAATGTTCTCCATCCAGATTCCAGAGGCTGATTTGCATAATGCCATATCCCAAGTGCCCTGGCTGCGCGCCAGCCCAACCTCCTCCAGTGGGAGAGCCAGAGCTGAACAAACATCGCTAATGAAGTGAAGGCGAGGCATGATTAGAGGGATGGAGAGCAAACAGACACATTACAATAGTATAAATACCCATTAGTTAGGAATTCTCTGCAGCGAGAGAGCACGGGGGGGAAAGGTTTGGAGGAGGTTTTTTCGGGTGGTTTTTGTACCAGCGCTGGCCCCGGGCGGCTCCAGGGTGGGCAGAGGGTGGCAGGCAAGGGTCAACCCCTGCCAGCTCAGAGGGATGGATCTGAGACCCTCTCCTGGCAGGGAGAGGGAGAGCAAACAGCAGGAAACAGCTCGGCACGCTCCTGCCAGGCCTCCAATTGAGGCAAACCCCAAGGGCTCTGCAAAATGATGAAGGAATTAAGCCCTTGTTTTATTTAATTCTCTGGCTGAGGATTTAGAGGTAAACGTAATTAACCTAATTTCCATATCTGGGACAGCTGGACTTTAGAGAGGGGGGGGGGGAAAAAAAAAATCTACCCACCAAACCTGGCATAAATCACTAGGACAGGCAGAGGGGATTTTTCTCTCCAGTGCATTTCATTGTTTATTCCTTCATCCCTTCTAGGAAAACTCTGTGTTGATTGAGTGTCTTGGGGCTGGGGTCTTTATCCTTGCTCTGTGCTGGGAGATGCACTCCTTGCCCTGTGAGCAGGAAGCTGCCTCCTGCCAGGCTCCTGGGGGGGTTTTCTCCACCCTTGGAACTGGGACACCTTTGGTGCTGAGTCCTTGTGGTCCCAAGTCTCGCTGTCCCTGCTCCATACAGAGCAGCCTGGTCCCTTCCTGCTGCTCATGAGTGATTTTTGGTCATAGAATCACAGATTGGTGTGGGTTGGAAGGGACCTTAAACCCATCTCATCCCACCCCCCCTGCCATGGGCAGGGACACCTTCCACTAGCCCAGGTGGCTCCAAAGCCCCGTCCAACTCGGCCTTGGATGCTTCCAGGGATGGGCCAGCCGCAGCTTCTCTGGGCAGCCTGTGCCAGGGCTTCTTCCCTCTCACAGGGAAGAATTTCTTTCCAATTTCTAATTTAAATCTACTCTCCTTCAGCTTAAGGCCATTCCCCCTTGTCATATCTCTACGAGCCCTTATGAAAAGTCTCTCTCCAGCTTTCCTGTAAGCCCCTGTTTCCCCTGATGTTTCATATCCCGTTTGTACACACGGTCATAAATATCTTAAATATCTTCTTCCCCAGGTATTAGCACTCACCAAAACACTGACACATTTTCGCCCTCTTAATCATGGTGTAGTTTAACCATGCACAGATTTGGCCTCTTGATCACTCCCTAAATACACTGATGTGCTCGTTCCTGTTATCTCCCAGTTCCTGATGTTTATCAGGGCTGTAACTAACCCAGTGCAGCCTGGAATTGCACTGATGCTTTTGCCACGGGGTTGCATCAAACCAGGGGGATTATTACCTCTCTGGGTGGCCAGGGGAGATGGGACATGAGCTGTGCTATGGGGGGCTTTCCCACAGCAGAGCCGGGGGAAACAAACAGCGATCGCTGCGCTCCCCAGCGAGATCTCCAGAGCCACGATGTCCCACGTGGGGCAAGGGATTCAGAGCTTGCTTTGCTGCTTTGCTCTTCGCTGACCCTTCCATTTCCTTCCCCAATCCCTCCAGTCCATCGACCCTGGCCAGCAGTTCACCTGGGAGCACTCCAACCTCGAAGTGAACAAGCCCAAGAACCGCTACGCGAACGTGATCGCCTACGACCACTCGCGTGTCATCCTGCTGCCCATCGAAGGTAAGGAGCATCCCTGCTCCCACGAGTTCGTGCTGGGGTGGAGCTGCTGCAGGGAAACACATCTCACATGCTCTTCCCCTCGTCTCTATTTATATATTCTTCCCTTAGCATCTCCCTGGGAGTTTAGCGAGCAGGAGATACCTCTGTAAACCGGGCGTTTGTTAAATCCCGGTGACTGACATATTCCCTGGAGCTGCAATCCCTCATTTCAAGGGCTGGTTTATCAAGGAACTGTCTTCCCTCTGCTTGGAGATCCCTGTTTGATACGTCTGTGACTAACAGGAAGGATTCAGACCACATAATGCTTTAGAGGGAGCAGGGAGGGGGTGGTGGGTGGCAGGGAACACGGAGCGTGGCTGTACAGGGATGAATGAGAGGTAACACAGGGCTAATTGTACAAATGTGAGCACAGGCAGAAAGATCACTTGATATGCAGCTCCTGCTGCATATCCTGGCTCCTAAAAGGCTCGGGATAAGAAGGGGTTAGCGTGAGCCTTGTGGGTCATAAATTGTTTCCTGAGCCGCTTCTGTGAGCGATGGTGCAGTCAGAAAATTTACATTAAATTTCACAACTCACGGCTCTTGACAGAGCTGCTCCGGTGCACGCCAGGATAAGAGGGGCTTGAGATGGAGTTAAACAGGGCACCTGCTTGGGCTGCTGCTGCCGAGATAATGCTGGAGTTTTCACGGGCTCAGGTTGTGGCTGCGCCGTGGGGATAAAGCGTTCGAGGCCAGTCTTGCGTTGCCGGGAGCTGATCATCGGAGCAGAGAGGATGTGGGATGTCCTGGTAACTGCCTGGTGAATGGAGAGGTTAATTCAGGCACCTCTGTGAGCAGGGAATCGTTGGAATAATCTCCCTCTGCCACAGTAACTCCGAGGGACATGGAGAAGAGGGAGAGCTGGTCCTGAGGCAGCAGCAGAGTGTGGTGACTTGGCAGAAAACTGCACGAATCTGCGTTGGTCTGGTCTGCTATTAGAGGGCTTTAAGTGTTTCTCCTTGTGAAGTTGACTCTGTTCTGGCTTGGTTTAATTCTGAGATTAATATTGTATGAGCCAAGGAAAGCAGAGGCTTTAAAAAGTTGCCTTGTCATTCAAGGGAAAGGAGAAGAGCACAAGTGTAGGACTGAAGGACACTTGGGCTGGTGTTGGATCAGGGGGTTGGATGCAGGCAGCAGTCCCAGCTCTGCCCAGGGGCTCTGGAGGGGACCAGTGGTGCAAATATGATGGGCCAAGGTTGAATTTTCAAGCATCTGAGAGGTTCTGACATGTCTTGGCTGGTGTGCTCCTTCCTACCGGGCTCTGTTTTATGCTCAGGGCTGGAAGATGAAAGGAGACGGAGGAATCAGTTGTAGCTTTCCCTTTCTTTTAAATTTGGATTTGTCAAGGCTGCAGAATGTCTGCTTGGTCAGGAAGAAGTAACAGCTTTAACTGTGTGACTTCTCTGAAGCTGGGCCTGTCACACAGCAAAGCATTGCAGGAGCCCACGGCCACCACCTTAAATCACAGAGTGGACCCGAGGGGGCTGGAGAGGAGATTAATTCGGGAAGCTCAGCCTTGATCACATTCCTGCCTTCCTTCCCTCCTGAAACTTCAGGCTGCGAGGGAATGGGGGCAGGGAACCCTCCAGAAATTCAATCAAAAGCCATAATATCTACCAGCAGCTGAAATGCTGAGTGCCCTTGAGGACTGGCAGGCGGTTCCTGGGCTCGCACCCCGCCCGCAGCGCCGGTGCCTTTTGCTGCAGCCCAGTTTTGTGTTGGTGCTGCCCCCCGCCCTTGGCTCCCCTCGAGACAGCAGGGAGGGGCTCTGCACCGAGTTAATCACGGCTTAGCAGATCCTGCCAGCCTTGCCAGCCGCTCGGCTGGAATCAGGAACGGGCCAAACCACCCACCAGCCCCGTGCCAGGCGCAGCTCTCTGGAGCTGAACCCGAGCAGCACTGCTTGCCAGGGTCCATTTTAACTTCAGAGCAGCTCTCTCCTGCCATGTCCCGATCACCCTCTTCACTCTGGCAGTGCCTCCTGCTCATCCCAAACCCTCAAGCAAAGGACCCAGGCGAGCAGCTGTAGCTCAATAGCCTGTAACTCATGCGGGTAGAAAAAAACCCGCTCCTAAAAATGACAACAGGCAATTTACAGTGAGTCAAAGCCTGTAATTTCAAATCCTTCACTGTCTGAATCAAGCCTGGTTTTATTGCTTGCACTGTCCAGCTGTAGCTCACTGCCTGGGATTGAGTTATGGGCCACACAGTCATCGAGCAGGTGCACTTGGTGCCTGGGCTCAGGGCGTGCTGGGACAAGGACTTGGGTTTGTCCTGTTGGGGACCAGTGCAGCAGGAGCCCTGGGCCAAGACCTTGCTCCTGTTGGCCCCAGCATCAGTAGAAAGCCCATGATTTCAAGGCTTGATATTTGCTCTCTTTAATATCTTTTGCAAGGAGTTACTTGTCTCCCTGCAATGCAGGAGCATGAGCTGGGAAAAACACACCAAAGAGCCTGTTTCTTCCCAGCTCTGATTCTGACCCACCAAGCCATGAAGGTGTTCCTGCAAGGGAATTCTCTCTGACAACATCCCTGCAAAGATTTCGTGCTTCCTGCTGCATGGAGTCCTGTGCAGTTCCCTGATTTTGTGATTTCACCCAGGAATTGTGGGCAGTGATTACATCAATGCCAACTACATCGATGGCTACAGGAAGCAGAACGCCTACATTGCCACTCAGGGGCCTCTGCCAGAGACCTTTGGAGACTTCTGGAGGATGGTGTGGGAGCAGCGTTCAGCTACTATTGTTATGATGACTAAGCTGGAGGAGAAATCACGGGTAAGATGCATGAGAGGGATGACTGGTTAGTCATAATCCTGGGGGATTGGAGGGGAGAGTTGGGGAATAGCAAATCCCTTTGATGTGCAGCCAGTGGGGGATTTCTGCCTGCTTTGCCAGCACCCTGAAAGTTCAGTGATTCATTGCTTTTTAAAAAACAACCCATCCACCCTGGAAATGTGCAGCCTCCTTTGCAGCTCCAGGAGAAGATCGCATTGCCTGCTCCGTGGTTCTGTCTCGGAGTTAATCGTGTGGCAAGTTTCACATCAGTTCTCTTGTTTAACAAGCCCAAGTACATTCCCTCTAATCTCCAGGATCATTCCAGTCTGCTGTCTATGGGATTGATGTGGCATCAAAGCCTGTGCTTAAGTCAGTGGGAGCTTTTCCTGCTGGGTCTGTCCCTGTCCTGCTGCTCCGGAAAAGCATTTCTTGTGCCTCCCCTTCCCTTTGGCACCCGTAACCATCAGGGCAGTTTGGGATTGAGCTTCCCCAGCAGCGAAGGGTTTGTCCCAGCACTGAGCCATCCCTCCTGCCTTCCAGATAAAGTGTGACCAGTACTGGCCAGGCCGAGGCACGGACACCTACGGGATGATCCAGGTGACGCTGCTGGACACCATCGAACTGGCCACCTTCTGCGTCCGGACGTTCTCCCTTCACAAGGTGAGCTCGCTCCTGCTCCTGCTTTTCCCTGGAGGTGGGGTATGGCACACTCCAGGCAGTTGTGGGGGTGCAGGGACCCCCCCCCCCCGACTCCTGGTGCTCCTCTGTCCCCTGCAGAACGGCTCCAGTGAGAAGCGGGAGGTGCGGCAGTTCCAGTTCACGGCGTGGCCCGACCACGGCGTTCCCGAGTATCCCACCCCGTTCCTGGCTTTCCTGAGACGGGTGAAAACCTGCAACCCCCCTGACGCTGGTCCCATCGTGGTGCACTGCAGGTACCAGTTGCCTTCACCTGGATCTTGCAGGGGGGAGGCAGAAGGTCGGGAGGGTGTGGATTTGCGCGTGGGAGACACAGCTCCTGGGCAAGAGTGTCCTGTGAGGATTCCCAGGCAGCATCTGAGGAGGATACCTGGGGATTCCACTGAGCACAGCATTTCCTGAGATGGTGAGGGGTGTGGTTTGCAACAAACCACCTGGATCAAGAGCCCAAGGCCATGTTGGATGGGGCTTGGGGCAACCTGGTCTGGTGCCAAGTGTTCCTGCCCAGGACAGGGGGTGGGACAGGATGAGCTTTAAGGTCCGTTCCAACCTAAACCATTCTGGGGTCTGATGATCTTGTCAAGCAGGGGGAAGTGCCTAGTGCTGTACTGGTGTCTGGTTCTGCATGATGGGGTTGTTTGAGGTCACAGTGGGAAAGGAGGGAGGCTCAGGTGTGACCTCCAAGCTGTGTGGGGTGTTGGGGAGGCAGAGCTGCCACAGCTGTCCAAGGCAGAGCTGGCAGTGACTGACAGGGGCTTTCTGAGAGCTGCAGCCACCGTGATAATGCCAAGCTGAAGGCAGGTAGAATTCCCTAATTCAATTTACAACCCAAGGAGGAGCGCTTGAAGCCTCAATGCAGATAAATCCCCGTGTTCCTCAGGAGGGTGTGGAGGAGCCTGCGGGTTCCTCAGCACTCAGGGAAGCTCTGAATTGTGCAGGCTGCTGGAGAAGCTAATCCTGCCTCTGCTAGAGGATGCCATTCAAACAGTCTTTGTGAGTGGGCAACTTATCACTGCCCTTGCAGATGGCAATTGTTGTGCACCTCTGAAAATGAATAAAGAGGAGCTGTCAGCTCACGACCAGCTCCCAGATCAGCTGCTAAATTCTTGCCAAAGCTCCAGTCACCTGCTTGGTTCAGGTGTTAGGCATTCTAATTAACAGAGATCAAGGGGGCTCCATGAAAAAAGGGACAGCAGTGGAATGGTAAAAGGAAGCCCTTTATTAGCTGTGGCAAAGGCACAGAGCAGTGAGCCCTGCTGGGGTGCAAATGCTGTTACACACAGGTCTGATGTTACCCCGGTGCACAAAAACATTTAGGAAGAGAGGTGAGGTGTGTTACTCATTACCACATCAGTGCCTTCTCACTGCTGAGAGATCTGAGTGATTAAACAGGCTTTTTCAGCCCCTACATCCTGCCAGCCCTGTGTTCGAGCCTGGAGCCCCAGCTGGAGCTGGCACAGCCGTGTCTGCCCAGGGTGTCACAGGTGAGGAGACACCACGGGCACAGCAGTGTGGAGGGGCAGCAGGCACCTCACCAGAGGCAGCTTGTTCCCCTTGCAGCCTGCCCTGGGGTGACGTAAAAGCTGAGTTTGGGAAGTGCTGGCCAAAGTGAGCTGCTCAAAGCAAACCTCTGCACGTCACAAACTCTCTGGGTTGTGCTGCTGTGTGGGGCACAGGGGCTTCTCCACCCACTGGTCTGTCCCAGCAGCCCCTCCCTGCTGGTGTGGCAGCACTGGCCCGAGCAGATAAATGGGGTAAATGGGGTTTTAGTTTCCAGTGCAGACCTTACTGACCCCAGTGCAGCACTGTGCTCACACAGCAGGTGACACAGAGCAGCGGGGACTTTGGTGTCACCTCTGTCCTCTCCAAACCCTCCAAACACAGTGTTTCCAACCTGGATCAAGAGCAGCACGCTGAGGGGAGTGGGCAGGAGCACTCCCAGCACCAGTCCCATCCGACAAGTTGCTTTAATTCAACAAAAATCATCCTGTGGCTGAACCCACACCCATAGAATCTCGTGGGTTGGAAGGGACCCACAGGGATCACCAAGTCCAACTCCTGGCCCTGCACAGGAAAGCCCCAAACCCCACCAATTCTTGGCTGGTTTGCCAGGATTTCTGAACCTTCTGAGTGGCAGAATAATCCACCCCTTCCTCCCCAACTCCCTCCCTCCCTCTCGTCCCCTAGCGCGGGCGTCGGGCGCACCGGCTGCTTCATCGTGATCGATGCCATGCTGGAGAGGATCAAGCATGAGAAGACCGTGGACATTTACGGGCACGTCACTCTCATGAGGTCCCAGCGCAACTACATGGTGCAGACGGAGGACCAGTACAGCTTCATCCACGATGCCTTGCTCGAGGCCGTCGCCTGCGGCAACACCGAGGTGCCAGCTCGGAACCTCTACAGCTACATCCAGAAACTGGCCCAGATCGAAGCCAGGGAGCACGTGACGGGCATGGAGCTGGAGTTCAAGGTGAGGGGCGCTGGGGAGGGCTCAGTGTTCCTCACTGGAGCGTTGTTGTGGCGCTCAGGCAGGGCAGACACGGAGCCTTTGCGGGGCTGACGGGAGCTTTTCTGGTGCCGTGTTAGAGGTAATTACTTTTCTGAGCTGAGCTGCTGCAGTTCCCAGGGGAGAGAGCTGCCTGTCACTGCTGGAGGCTCCTCTGGTCATTTCCAGTTGAGATTGAATTTGCTCCCTCTTAAATTGTGTTTTTTAACCGGTTGGGGTTTTTATTGTTGCTCTAAAAGTTTTGCTTGGGGGAAAGGGCTCAGACTTTGTCCCTACCACCCCCTCCCCCCCAAAAAAAAAAACCCCACAGGAGCTGGTACAACAGGGAGGGGCAGTACAGAGGGCTGGCACAGGGGTCAGGAGAACAGCAAGGCTGAGGGGATGGTTGTGCTCTGTGTGCCCTCAGCGCCTGGCCAACTCCAAAGCCCACACCTCCCGCTTCATCAGCGCCAACCTCCCCTGCAACAAGTTCAAGAACCGCCTGGTGAACATCATGCCCTACGAGACCACCCGGGTGTGCCTGCAGCCCATCCGGGGCGTGGAGGGCTCTGACTACATCAACGCCAGCTTCATCGATGGCTACAGGTACCTCCTGCCCCAGGGGTGTCCGTCTGAGGGTCTGTCTGAGCCCGTGGGGTGGGGCTGGACCAGGGGCTGAACACTTGGCCTGTTCTGTGTCACCACAGCAGTGCAGTGCCACGGGTAAATTCCCACACCCAATCCAGCCTGCTGATAAAGTTTTTCCCCCCTGTGGGAGAATCATAAATTACTGATCCCCTGCAGCGACCCAGCCCTCCATTTGCTCTCCTGCTCTCCAGCCTTTCCATGCACTTCCCAAAGCTCCTGCCCGGGCAGTTCTGCCATCCCTTGACCCCTGTCCTTGCTCTGGGCTCTCCCCCAGGCAGCAGAAGGCCTACATTGCCACGCAGGGGCCGCTGGCAGAGACCACCGAGGATTTCTGGCGGATGCTGTGGGAAAACAACTCCACCATCGTCGTGATGCTGACGAAGCTTCGCGAGATGGGGCGGGTGAGTGGGGGGCCGAGGGGGCAGGGTTGGGGACAGTCCTGCAGGACAAGGATTAACAGGGACCTGTCTTGTCCCCCTGGGCAGGAAAAGTGCCATCAGTACTGGCCCGCGGAGCGCTCGGCACGGTACCAGTACTTCGTCGTGGATCCCATGGCAGAGTACAACATGCCCCAGTACATCCTGCGGGAATTCAAGGTCACGGATGCCAGGGTGAGTGCTGGGCTGGGAGCAGCTTGAACCCCTGCAGTTCAGGGGATAGGGGGGCTGGCCCAGAACATGGGGTTTGGTGGGTTTGGCTCTCTTTAAGGGAAGGCTGAGGTGAAAACATTTCTCCTGGGAAAGTCGGGGATTATCAGTGGAGGAGAGTTTATAGAGTATCGTGGTTGGAAGGGGACAAGGTGGGGATCGGGCACAGCTTGGACTCCATGACCTTGGAGGTCTTTTCCAACCTCAGTGATGCTGTGACGACCCCAAGAATCCCACTGTGTGCCCGAGAGCTCAGCTATGATGAGGAACAGAACACACACACACACAGATTGTGCCTGACTATTTGTTCCTACAAATTGAAAATACTTCCTAAGCTCTCCCACAGCCGTGAGTCACTTCGTTAGAGACGTGCCCGGCTTTTGGGTTTGCTCGAGATGAAAGCAGAAAATATTTCCCCCAAAAAACTAATGAAAACCTTGCAAAGGATTCTCTGCACCCTACAGAAAACGTGCACTTGTCTGGCTGTCAGTCATGTTCAAAGGAACACATTGACTCCAATAATCTTCGATTCGATGTCAGATTCCTCATCCAAAGGAACATTTCAATACCTTCTCAAATTTGTTTAGCAAATGCAACCCTCCCTCTCACAGCAGAGTCGTTGCTTTTGAGGTTGTCAGAGTATTCCAGAAACCTGATAATTCAATTTGCAAGGTTGAGAAGGAGGGTGCCTCATCAGTCCTCGTAGAACAAGATTTATCTTCCTGTCAGCTGTAATTCTGACACTGTGGCAACGCTTTGTGAAGATTGATAGAGGGGCCATCACCTCACCTTGAATGTTCCCTTGCTGAAGACTCCATCTGTGCTGTCTGCAGTGGTCAGAGCTTTCAGCACCTGCCAGGATATGGATCTGTGCTGACAGGCCGACTCTGGGAATGTCAAGTGCAACATAAGCAGCTTCATCATGGTGGATCTGGATAATAAATACGTGTGCACTTGACTAGAACACAGACTTGGCTCAACTTTTTGTGCCCTTTAACAAACTAGCAAGGGATTTTTTTTTTTTTATATATTTATTTCTTTGCCTTTTCCATTTGTTCTCACAAGTGCAGGAGGTTTTAACTATTCCTGTTTTCTCCCCCAGGACGGGCAGTCACGAACTGTTCGTCAGTTCCAGTTCACTGACTGGCCAGAACAAGGTGTGCCAAAATCAGGAGAGGGTTTTATCGACTTCATTGGACAGGTACACAAGACCAAGGAGCAGTTTGGCCAGGATGGCCCCATCTCTGTCCACTGCAGGTAGGCCAGGTGCAAATGGAAACACCTCGTTCGTCTGGGGATGCAAAAGGAATTCAAATCCAGATATCTCTCCCCCCACCCCTTTCCCACCCCATCCTTGCAGGCAGAATTCTTGGGGGTGTCAGTGCTAATAAACACTTGCTTCTGCCACCCAGATTCACTTCCCTTCAGCCCTGGGCACTGCCCTCAAGGCTTTTGACCCCTCTAAATAGAGGAGGGGTGTGAAATGCTGATACTTTGGAGGAGATGGGAACTTTAGTGTTATATATATATAATGTATGTAATATATATCATATTTAACCTGCAAAATTAGAAATATTTTTTTACCACTTTCAGCCCAGTTCTGCACCACTAATGCTTGCTGACAGCAAGAATTTTGTACTCCATGGGCAGGAGAGGATGATCCATTCTTCAAAATATTTAATTTTAATGTTACATCATAGTAATAATGTTCCCGCTGAATGCTGTTTACCACTACCCAAAGCTTTTAATTTAATTTTTTTTTTTATTTCACTTTCTCAAACGTTTTTTTGGGTCACAACTCTGGCCATTTCTGGATATTTATCCTGGAGGGCTGACTCTCCACTTCCACCGTGTTCACAAGGCACAGCTGAACTCTACCCCGACCTCAGCGTTTACAGGAACGTTTGAACATTGTAACATCCAATTCCCTGTTTGTTTTTTTTTCTGCCATTCCTGCAGTGCTGGCGTGGGCAGGACCGGAGTGTTCATCACCCTGAGCATCGTCCTGGAGCGGATGCGCTACGAGGGGGTTGTAGATATTTTCCAGACTGTAAAGATGCTGCGAACACAACGACCTGCGATGGTGCAAACAGAGGTGAGGGGGGTGGGGACCCTGCCCTGCCACAGCCCTGGGCTGCCCTGGCCACGGCCAAAGTCCTTCCTGCCTTAAGAATCATGGAATGGGTTGGGGTTTGGGGGGGACCTTAAAGCACAGACCAAGCCCCTGTCCCAGCTGTCAGCAAACAGCTTCTGATTTTATACTAAATAACTAAATAAATACAAATTCCTATTGTTCTAAAGTCTCTTAAAGATCTCCTCCCAGTCTGGCAGCCTCAGTTCCTACCTCATCCCCACCTCTGGGGTGTGGGGGGGACTCACCTGCCCACCCTGGCTGGAGGGGGGAGATGTTTGGTGCCCGAGAGACACAGACCCAACGGGAAGGGCTGGGCTTCCCTCTCCCAGGAGAATCTGGGAGGTTCCTGCTCAGCTTTGTGCTGTCTGGAAAGCAGATCCTAAGGGGCCATTTCCCACCTCTGAAGCTGGTTCTCTTTGCTCTTGGCAGGACGAATACCAGTTCTGTTACCAGGCAGCCCTGGAGTACCTGGGGAGTTTTGATCACTATGCAACATAAAAAGCCATCGTTGTGCAGACTCTACCGACCACTTCAGTCCTGGAAGGCCTCTTCTGACCCAGGAGGAGCGCTTGAACTTACAAAACTGACTCAGAAGAAGTACCTTTTCATCTGGACGATGCATCGGGGAGCAGGGGGGAGGATTGGAAGGAACACCCCTTCGGGAACTCCATGGTGTAACCTGGCCCGCCCAGAGGCAGCTCGGGAGGTGCTTGAGGGGCTGCTTGAAGTGGTGAACTGCTCTTGTTACCTCAAGTGGTGTTCGCTGTGGAGGACGTGTGGACACGGTGGAAACAGATCCAAAAGCTAAAACACACCTGGGGGAAAACCCGTTTCTTGCTGGAGAAGGGAAGGAAAAAAAAAACAAACAAGCAAACAACCGACTTTGGTTACATCATTAGAGTTCAGTTTATTTACTAATATAGTTGGCAGTCTTTAAAGGAAGTCACTTGCAGAATTGAAGGTGTTCTGTGGAAGGGAAGGAACTAAAATCTCTACACTTGGGCAAACTTTTAGGGTCAGGAGTTCTTCTAGCTGGAGTCTTAATAACCTCAGTATCAGCACTGGGAGGATTCTGGGCTTGCAGGCACCTTGCAAACAGCACCCACGGAACGCCCCTGCCACGCCAGAGGTTTTATAGCTCACATTTTGAATACTTGGAACATTCCTCATTTCTTCTAATTCCAAAATTTATTTTTTAGGATATTTAAAATGAGAAAGAGAAAGAGAGAGAGAGAGAAATACCAAACGCCGGAGCTGGCTGTGTGGGGTGGCAGTGGTGGGACCTGGGCTGGGGGTCTCTGACTGCTGGCTCTGGTCCCCTTCCCAGCACATCTGGCTTTCCTTGGAGCAGGGTGGGGACACCCCAGGAAGAGAGGCAGCCCCTTCCCCAGGCTCTTTGCACATTCACACCCCACCATTCCTGCTGTCAGCAGCTGTGCCTCCCCCCACCCCAGCTCCTGCTTTGGGAGCATCTCCCTGCCAGGAGCCCCAGAAACGCTCTCAGAGAAATCTGTTTCCAGTAAATTCATTCTCAGCATCCAAGTGGCTCTCGCTGCCAGCCCCTCACCTCTGGGAGCCACGTGGAGCTACTCTCAGGACTATCCCAGTAACCACCTCACAGCTCCCCCAGTACCACCTCGGCAGGGCTCCCACCACGCTCCCAGTCCCACCCTGTCCCCCTGGCACAGCTCCCAACGTGCCCCAGCTGTAAAAGAACTGGGAAAGATCCAGGAAGGTGCATCCAATGGCAAATACTGTGAGTGGCTTTCTTTAAAGTATCGATGTAACTGTAACAAGTGACATTACCTTTTTTTTTTTTTTTTTAAATAGTGTATTTTTTCCTTTTTTTTTTTTTAAAAAAAAAAAGACAAAGAATATCAGTCAATGAATTTAAAAGAAAAAATTTGCTTATTTGTTCATATTATGTTCAAAGACAGTCTATTTTTTCACTGTAGAAATGTTACGTGTAATGGCTGTGATATATAAAAATGCAGTGCAAATTGCTACTTCTACATATTGCTTTTCTACCATTTAAAAGGTTTAACTTGCTCATGTAAGAACAAAATGTCCTTTCTGGATTTTTTTT
>NW_020956179.1:221434-231912 GCF_003031625.1 Empidonax traillii | reverse complement strand
AGGAGAAAGGAATAAAACCCAGAAATCTCCAGGTTTATTACCGTGCCTCGTGTACCTGCCTCCCTCCAGGCAGTGGTGGGAGTAGTAATGAGGTTTGAAAATTCATAATCTGGGCTCAAAGATAATTTGTAGCACGAGTGGCTCCGCAGCTCAGCCACACGACACGGGACAGACACCTCTCCCCAGCCTTCCAGCGGGTGATTTCTGATGCTCACTTGCTGTTCTCTTTGAAGAGTAGAAAGGAAAAACTGATTTTTCTGCTAAGCTCTGTTCCTCCCCCTCCCTCCTTTCCCTCCCTACCTGCTCCCCTGCACTCCCAGCAATGCTATTCCTGTCTCTCTGTGACGTTAATCACTCCCATCATTGCTCTCCAGGCTCTTATTTCGGTTCCATCCGTTTCTGAGCTGGCATGACCATCCCCCGGCTTGAGATGCAAAACCCTCCCAGAACCGAAATAAATTCCACAGGAAGGTGAGTGACAAAGAGAATTGGAACAGCAGCTGGGAACTAAGTAAATCTCTCAGAAAAAAACCCAACCAACACCACAGGAAGCCAGTTGGAGAAGCAAATATAGAATGAAACCTCGTGGAAGGGTTAAGGGTTACTCGGACTTACAACCACGCTGAGTCCACCTTGGCCCTGCAGCTGTGATGGTCCTGCAACAGCTCCTCTCAGAAGGTCAAGGAACAGAAGCAGCCTTGCTAAGGAAGGTGCCATTCCCATCTCTGCCTCCTGGTTTCCTTTGCATCTCTCCTTGCAGATGTAAAAGCCACGAGCTGAAATTCCAGCGGAGCCTGTGGCACCACGAACAAACCCTCCTTCTCTCACACCATGAGATGAGGAAGAGCTTGTGGGAGGAAAAGGGGCAGAAGAGCCCTCCATCCCCAGCTGATGGACACACGGGGATGCTCCAGATAAAGATTCTGGCACAGAAAAACCCACTTGAGGTGTCCTGATTTGGCCATCCAGAGGCACTCCCAGTGACAAGGAAGGGAAGGAACAGGGATCATCCAGGGAGGGTCAGCCAGAGCCCCACAGCCACCCTGGGGCTGCCCCATGAAGCTCAGAGCAGCAGAGAGCCCTTCCCAGGGGCTCAGAAGGAATAAGCTTGTCCCAGTTCCCCTTCACACCACACTGGGCAGGAGCAGTTTGTGCCTCAGTCCGAATTTGCAGCAGCCTGGATGCCAAATCCCTGAGGGACTGATTTGCAAAAGCCCCCAGGCCTCTGCACAGCCCTAAACCAGGAGCCCCTCAGTCCCCTGCAGCAGAACAAAGGCTTTAAAGTAGCTATAATTTACATTCCAGAGGAAAAGGAAAAGCTTTTCTTGGTTTACAGAATTACCCAAGTGGCAAAGCAGTTCCCAGGCCAGGAGAAATTCCTCACGTTGCAATATGCTTTAATTATACCAAGAGCAGCAGTAAGAGACTGTGAGAAATCAATTCCTCCTCCTAAATAAGATGGTTGCTAATTCCAAAGTCGGTAAAGTGAACAGATGTAGAACTGAAATGGAAAAAGTAAATACCCTCAGAGGCACCGAGGAAATTGTCTTACGAGCGCTACAAGTTCATCCACCGGGAAAGGGTTCCAGGGAACCTGCTCCCAGATTTCCCAAGGAGGAAACCACAAGCTCAGTCACTCCCATTGCAGTGTCACCTGCTCATCCAGCACCAAGTCCTGGCACAGCCAGAGCCACCCCAGATCCACAGGGCAGCTCTTGCTCTTCTACAAGGCCAAACAACCCCATCAGCCCAGAGGGGAGCCCTGGGAATCCCCACCCACCCTGGCACAGGGTGCCCCATCCCATCCCTGGAAGTGTCCAAGGCCAGGTTGTTCCACCTTCCTCTCCCCAAACAGCGACACACACAATTCCCTGCGGAATTCCTGATGAAGGAAGGGAGTTTGGGCTCCACCCATCTGTGTCCCTGCATCCATAGGGGCACACACACACACACATGCAGATGGCAATCCCAGATTAATAGGTTACACAAGGGGTTTATCCCAGGCTTACTGGGGATGATAAACCCCTCCAAAAAAAAAGAAAAAAAATTGTGTCCAAATGATTAAAAAAAAAAATAAAGAAAAAAAAAATCTCTTTTCTTTAAATACATTCTGCCTGAGCTGCATGTAAGGTGTTGTTCAGGAAATTGCTAAACATCCCTAATTCAGGTTCCACTCCACCAGGCCCTTCTCCCATCTCCTGGCTGGGAGAGCCAGGCAGTTCCCAGAGGGATAACTGGCAGCCCATGGCAGGATGGGGATGGCAAACTGGTAGTGCTGTGAACAAAGAACAACCCACACTCATTCAATAGATACATTTTTATATCCTTTTAGGGCAACAAACACCCTGCTTAAAGCTCAGACTGGATGGGGCTCGGAGCACCCTGGTCTAGTGAAAGGAGTCCCTGCCCATGGCAGGGGGTTGGAATGAGATCCTTTCCAATCCAAACCACTCTGGGATCCTGTGAGGTGTCCACCCACGTGCTGAGGCTCAGGAGAAGGAGGGTGGGTGGTCCTGGTGCCTTCCTGGGTGCATGGAATCCCTGGAGGAGGCAGAGCTGAGGGGCCGAACACCGATGGCTCCCGATGGCCCCACAGAGCTGCTGGTCCCACTCGAGCTCCTGCACCTCCAGGATCCACCAGGACATAAACAGATGTCCCACTTGTAAATAAATGGGTGGGGAAAGGGGAAGGGGGAGCCTGGGAACCCTTTGCTGTGCAGTTTCTGTAACTCATCTCAGATGATTTGGGTCTGGTTTTGGTTACAAGCTCCTGGTTTGGATTCTCTGCTCCTCACCCTCACCGTGACACCAGGACCAGACCAGAGCAGCTTCCTTCCCTTCCCACAGCCCAGCCCACACAACAACCAGGGGCAGAACAAACAAGCCAGTGGAAATGTGAATTTTTGTGGTTCCTACTTTTAATTCAGCCCCTTACAGAAAGTTTCATTAATAAACCTTGACCCGTGGCTTTCCGACACAGCTCACCGGGGCACAGTCCCACCAGGACACCTCGACAAGGACAGATTTTTGGAAGGCACCCCCAGCATGTTCCAAGGGCTCAGGTGCTGCCAGGGACCTGCAGCCACAAGCAACGCAGTGCCACCACTCTGAACAGCAGCACAAACCTTCTGCTCGGGCTGTTAATCCATACATTGAGTTTAAAACAGAGAAAACAGAAGCAACATTTTCTGTGCTGTTATATTTAACAAACAGGAGGGGACACAGCAGAGATTCATATGTGTTCTCCCAAAATCTGGGGGAGGAAGGAGGGTGCAGTTTGGGGATAAAACCCACCCCATCTTCACTTCCTCCGAAACACACAACGAAATGAGCTGCTGGAGCATTTGCCTCGGGGGTGAGGTGCAAACCCTTCCCACAGCCCAAGCAGAAGCAGCACCTCTCTGAATCACACAGCCAGAAATACAATGGAAATGACAAAAAAAAAAAAAAAAAAAAAAAAAAAAAAAAAAAAAAAAAAAAAAAAAAAAAAAAAAAAAAAAAAAAAAAAAAAAAAAAAAAAAAAAAAAAAAAAAAAAAAGGTAAATGAGTTTAAAAAAAGCTGCCTTGGGCCCTGCAGATACTGGCCATGGGATATTTTTAGAGGCTGGGGAGGAATTTGCTCCCCCTGGGCACAGAATCATTAAGGCTGGAAAAGACTCCAAGATCATCAAGTCCAAACTTCTGATCAAAGCCCACCCTGCCCACTAAACCACATCCTCAGGTGCCACTTCTACCCATTATGTGACTCCACCACTGCCCTGGGCACCCTGTTCCAGTGCTGAACTTCCCTTCCAGTGAAGAAATCCTCCCTAAAATCCAACCTAAACCTCCCCTGGTGCAACCTGAGGCCGTTTCCTCTCGTCCTGTTGTGTCACCTGAGACAAACACAGACCTGGCCACAACCTCCTTGCTCACCTGCAGAGCAAAACCCCCTTCCCTGGGCAGTTCTTGGCACGTTTTCAGCATTTCTGGGCGTGCTGGGGATGTTCAGCCCTCCAGGATGATGATCCACAGCTCCAAGGACTCGCTCCATCTGCACAGAGGGTGGGAGAGGCAACAACCCAACCATCCAGGGGTCCAATTCACAAGACAGGTGGGTGTCAGGGGGGGAAACTTTCCACAGGTGTCACCTGGGAACACAAATTTCACCTTTTTGAGCAGGAAGAGACACTTTCACAATTTCTGAGCCTCCAATGTCTCACCCCCTCCCCTCTCCCACCACCATCTCATCACACCCAACTCCCACCTCCCTCTCCTTAGAACTCTTGGACTTGCAGGAGGGGATAATATATTTTAGGATATCCCCTTTTAGCTACAAAGAATATTTTTAGGTTGAAACCTAAAAGATAAATCAAACCAAATTACTATTCCCCCAGGAAAAGCAGATTCAAATTGCTGCTCAATTTTTTATCTAAATAATGTTTAAATTTTAAAAAGGGGGAGGGGGGGGGAGGAAAAAAACTAATTACATCTTTGTGTGAAAGATCATAAATCACATAATTACAATGGGAACCTCTGCATCTTTCCAACAGACCAAAAGCAGACTACACAAGTTCTTATCTCATTACTGTTTAATTAAGAATTATGTTTGAGCATCTTCTTTTTAATTATCACGGAGCCCAGATGACTTCTAATCTCCTTTTTACCCAAAATGAGGGAAGGTGCAGTCCAAAACGGGCACTAATGAATTTACAGTTTGCTCTTTGGGGAACTTTAATAAAATTTCCTCCACACAGAAGATTAACACTGATAAAGTGAACTTCCAAAGAGAACATTTGGTTCCTTTCAATTAGCATCACACGACTGTCAGGAGCTCAGGAAGGGGATGCTGAGGTGTTATTTTTTGGGGGCAGTGATGGGAGTTTTCACACGTGGGTTCTGTGACCCCAAAACACAGCCCCAGAGGGAACAGCAGCGATGGGGGGAAATGGGGAGGGGCAGAAATCAGCACCTGTGTCTGCAAATGCTCCCAGGCCTGGGAATGGCTTCCTGCCCTTCAGGTGGGGAAAAAAAAAAAAAAATCAGATTACAATACTTTATCCTTCACTGAGCACAGAAATCTTAATCAACATCAGAAGAGAAAATGTCAGGAAAGCTGTACCTTACAGGGTTTTACTGTCTGTGGATAAAATCCATTCCCATCCCAGCCCCTCCCCACCCTCACAGCCAAGAATTCCTTCCCAATATCCCACCTAACCCTGCCCTCTGTCACTCTGAAGTTCCACTTTCTTTCTCTAAACATCAGGAGAAACTTTTCCCCACCAAACCGTTTCCCCACCGAGGTCTCTGCCCTGCTGACCATTGTCACCTGAGGTGACAACCTGCAAAGAACACACAAACATATTTTTTTCAAGCCCAGCGCACAGCAAACACCTTTTAATTCAATTGGTTGAATTGACACAGAGAGATTATTAGTTTTCAGTAAGATTTGATTCAATTAATTAGCCTGAAAATATCAGCACAGCCAGGCAAGCAAAGAAAAACAGAGATAAATCCCTGCCATGGTGCTGCTTCATCTTTTAAAGGCAATTAACTCTTAGTTATTAGCTTTTAATTAGGGAATAATAATGACACCATTAATACAGTTTATTATAGTTGTCAGCAGACAGCTGTTCCAACCAGATTCTATTATCAGATCTTGGAGGCTTTTGTCTGCTCCTTGTTCGGTGGGGGGGGAAGCAGAGACTTCTGGGGGTCTGTGGGTGAAGCCCTGGGCGAGGGATCTGGCTCTCACCCCACTCCCTTCCCAAGGAGGGATGCAGAAGGAATCTCAGCTCCCTCCCAGGCTCCAAAGGGGCCTTGCATAATTACCAGAGATTTTAGTGTTCTGTGTAATAACCACCCTGGTTTGTTTTGTTCCCCCCCCCCAGCTCTTCGGAAGGGCCGTGCAGAGCAGAGCGGGGATGGTTTGGAAACAAACAATCCCTTGAGAGATATTCAGCACTTGGAATAATTCTATCCATTCCTAATCCCGTTCCACCCCACTGCTGGGTGCGTGTCACTACACACAGGCAGCTGCCAGGGCTGCCAGAAACACCACGGAATGCTCTTTTTTATTTTTTTTTCTGTGCCCCAAATTCACCCTGAAACTGTAAACTTCAAATCCTGCTGCAAGAGCAACCACCACCGCCACCTTGGCAGCGCCAGATGCCTCGAGTTTTCATTGAGGTTTAATTCTTTCAGTGTCTGCTGAGTCATTAAAATCAAATCTCCAGGAGGCCAAGTGGTTACACAGCAAACCACATATTCCCAGTGTTTTTCCCCATCATCCTGTTTTCACTGTGTCCAAGGCAGAGCTGTGGTATCCACCCAGCAGAGACTGGAAACCATTTCCAGGGCACAAGCCTGACTTCACTGTTGTTTATTATTCCTTTATCACTCAGGAATGAACCTTACTCCTAATTCTGCACGCAGGATGCTACACCAATACAAAAAATGCAATGCCATGAATTTCCCCCACCTACTTTGGAGTTAATAAATCACAAAACCAGCTGTAAAATACTCTGTTGGGTTCCACTACCTGGGTGTTAATTTTTTTTTCCTTGCTCTAGACTGCAGGAAGCCCTGAGGGAAACACCAGGAGCTCCTTGAACCAACAGGCTGCTCATGAAAAGCATTTTTTTTCCTCATCCTCTCCCAACACAGTGCAGGAAAAAATGAACTTGGAGTGGGAATAAAGCAACTGGAAGAACCTGTTTGCAGTTTTCTACAGGAAAGCACAGAGCTGGTAAATGGAAAGCAAAGCTGTTCAGAAGGAAAAACTCCCACAGAAAGACTTGAGGTAAAAATAAGAAGGGAAAGGATGGCAGGGTTGTAACCACCTGGATTCAGGAATTGCAGCACAGAGAGGTTGCACTGAAGGAAAAAGGAAATGGTGGGAGGAACATCAAGGGTGGGAAACCACCCCAGGACACGGCAGCTCTGGGGGCAGATGGCCTGGAATGCTCCAGAGCGTCCCAGGAGCCAATTTTATCCCTGTTTTCACCCCTCCTGACAGGTCCCAGGTGCGGTGCTGGAGGCATTCGGAGCATCTGTGTCGGCAGCTCCCAGACCAAGTTCCCTCTCCCTTCACACCTGTGACTAAGCCTGAATATTTTAGGAGAAACTGTTGTAGATGTCTCGGTGCAACTATGAAAAACTTCTCAGCTGAGGGATTTGGGTTTTTTGTGCTCTGGGCAGAAGCTGGGAGAGGAAAACCAAGGGAGGAATTGAATCTCAACAAAACTCCAGCTCTAAAATTCATCTGATGCCTGAGATCAGGAGACACTTCAGGGCTACTCTGCTCACACAGCAACAACAGCCTGAGGTGAGGGTGTGCAGGAGCTAAATCAGCGCCCTGGTAGCACAAGGGCCACCAAGAGCTTGTGGCAACTCACCTTTGATTTAAACACCATCCCTGGAGGTGGCACAGCCACGCTGAGAGGGGAAAGCAGGTCCAGGTCCCCAAAGGAGGGAATTAACTTACCTGGGGCTGTGCAAGTGCAACTTCTCTGGGGGTCCAACTCCCCTTCCTGGCAGTCCCAAACTCAGCTGACAAGCCATCCCACGTCCCTGGCCTGGACACACGTGGGTGTCTCCCAACAGGAACACCACACACTGGCTCCAACCTGGCCTGGGACACTTCCAGGGATGGGGCAGCCACAGCTGACCTAATTCAGTGCTGCTGCTCCCAGAGCTCCACCAGGACCACCTGCAGGTATTTCACCCCTCAGGCCTGAGCATAAACATCTCAATCCCAGCTAGGAAAAAAAACCCCAAGAACATCTCTTACTATTGAGAAAAACTGCAGGGAAATTAATTTGGACAAAATGGCCCAGGTCCTTGATTTGGGAATTATCACAGGAGGGAGAGGAATCACAGCGTTTAACAAGCAGCCAATTGTCTACAAGCTGAAATAGTGGAAAAATGGGATGATAAATTGCTCCTGTAAACCAGAACCATCCCTGAGCAGTGGGATCTCCCACAGTTGTGCTCAGGCAGATTTTTCACTACAGGCTGACAAAAATCTCACGCTAATCACCCAACCCAGGCCACAAAGCTCGTGGATTGCAGTGCTAATTCCGTGTTACAGCTGAATCCCAGATTAATCAGGCACACCACATCTTCAGCTCCAAGTGGCTCCAAACTATTAAGGTAAGAAAAAGAAGGGAAAACCTCAGAGCCACGAGGAAATCAAACTTGCACCACAACCTCGTCGCTTCTCCAAGGATAAAATTGTCCAGCAACCCTCCTGTACCTCCAGTCAACCCAAATTTGATCTTTTTAGGCAGGCAGATGAATGCCTGCTCTTCTCCACGGCAGCAGCATCTTGGCTTGGATCGTGGCTAACTGACCATTCACTCCTAATCAAAGACAATTTGCTGTGTTTTTCAGAGATGGCTCCGGTAAGTGAAGCAGATGAGCAGTGGATCTGGCCATTTATTTATTTTTAAACCCTGATCTGGGGCACAGGGGAGGGTTTCACTCCTGTTTCAGAGACAGCTTGGCTATGAGCTCGTTTGCTGGGGGATATTAGCAGCTGGCATCTGAAATGGCAAGGCTGGGGTGGAGAGGTAAGCCAAAGTCAACTGTGCTGAAACAGAGCCAAATTCCTATTTATTCCACAGGAAAAGTGGTTAAGCTGTGGTGGCTGTGTCATTCCAAACACTATTTGCACAGTGACCTTTACGTTTCCCCTCTTGGAAACGAAAAATTTAATTGTTTTGCTGCTCTCCTACAGAAAAAATAACTCCCAATGATTTTCTGTTGGTGAGCAAGTAACCCAAGGACTTCTTTTCTTCTGCTATGAAAGCTGCCAAATAATTCTGTGTCAACAGCTCCAGCTCATTTGAGTCTTGCTATTGTGCCAAAATTGCCTTTTTGTTTTGTGTATGTGCCAGCACAGTTGTTGATGGGACAAGGAGCAAGAGATGCTCTGAACGTGGCTCCTCCGTGCATCCCAAACAGACACGCAGGGGACTGCCCTGGGAAGCAGCAGTGACGTGTCAGCTGATGGAGAGTGGGGAAATAGCTCTTATCACACCTACCTGGCGACAGGGACAGCTCTGGCAGGGTCCATGCAGACCTTGCTTTAATCCAAGTACGATCACATGCCTGGGAAAGCTCCTCCATGAACCCCCACTCCCTCCAAGTCTGTTCGCAGGTCAGGGCTTTGCAGTCATTTAACTGTTGCAAAAAGGGTGCAAAAAAGCTTCTTTGTCCACCTTTAGCTGGATGGCGGGCAGGGAAAAGAAGGCCAAAGGAGAAAAGCAACGAGGACTTGCCAAAGGAACCTGCTGCAGGAAAGGCTTCACCTTGTGCTGTGAGGAAATTAAGAGAGAACCGACATCAACAAGGTGCTGATCCACCTCCACCTTCCTCCCAGCGCTCACTGGAATGCTGCCCACCACCACAGCAGACACGTCTTCGTGAGAAATTCCACGAGTTCCACTCAAATTTAAACTAAACCAGCACCTTCAAAGGCAAGTTTAGGTTAAAACAGCTCCTGATCACCTTAAAATGAACCTCCCCGAGTAAACAGTTCCACCAAAACATGGGAATGCTTCCAGCAGGGAATCGCACCTGTTTAACGAGGAGTTTTATTAAACTGGCGCAATTTGTTCAAGCTGAAGGAGAACTACTGATGAAGAACTAATACAAACAGCAAGGGAAGAGGAACAGAGCAAAATCCTCCCGGAATAACCTCAAGAAACAGAAGTTCTGCCGAGCACAGATGTCTGCAGCACGTGGCAAGGTTATTCCATCAGCTGCTCTTCCCCTGAGCTGAACAGTCACAAAAGTAAAGCAAAAAAGGGAAGGAGTGAGTACCTGAGAGCCCGAGATGCCCTTCCCTGTGCAAACAGTGAAGCTGGGACCAGCAGAGGCTGTGGGTGGGAGAGGCACAAAACCCCACGTGTGGACACACCCTGGAGATTTGCAACAACCAGCACTGCTGGGTTTAGTTTGCTGGACAATCCTTCACAAATGTCCTTCACAAATTAAAAAAAAGGAGAATTGTTTCTTCCATTTTTCTTTGCCATGCTAAGGATCTTCAGTGAATGAACCCCCATCCCCTGTCCCACTCTCCAGGCACACGGCGAAAGTCTCCGCTGGCCTCGGAGGAGGAACAAGCTGCTGATCCCCCATCTTCCCTCTGCTGCCAGCAATTAGCACTAATGACTTTATGGTGTGTGTGACAGTTGGTGACACTGACTCAGGGAGTTTCATCAGCTTCTGTTCTACAGGTTTCAGAACATCTGCTCGTGTGCCAGTGCCCTGGTGCTGCCCAGGGAAAGCACCACGTGTCTCCTCCCTACCTGGGCACCCAGGTTGGACACTGGAGAAGCAGCTCAGCTGTGCAGGTTAAGAAAGACCCACAAATAACCTTCTCCAGGGGTAAGAGAGGCTGGAGGAGGAGGGGAACGAGTTGTGCTCATCCACACTCCTCCATCCAGCCCCGACCAGCGCTCAGCCAGAGGGAAGCGTAGGAAGCAGCAAAG
>NW_020956179.1:217835-219287 GCF_003031625.1 Empidonax traillii | reverse complement strand
AAAAAAAAAAAAACCAAACCAAAACACAACCCTGTTTTTCCAAGGTCTTACAAACACGCACGCGCAGCCACGCACACACAGAAAATAACCCGTAGCAGAGGCAGGAAGGGAGGGCTGGGAACTCCAACTCTCAAGGGAGAACAAAACCAAAGTTTTAAAAAAAAAGAAAAAAGAAAAAAGAAAAAAAAAGAATTAAATTGCTTTATTCTATCTCCACTCTTTCACTAGGACAGTTTAATACCCATGGAGTCTCTTAAGACGCTAATCTACCATCTGCCAGCCCACAAATCCTTCCCACTTATTCCCTTTAAAGATCCAGCCAGAGCGTTGCTTAAAAAGCCTCTCCCCAGAACAAGGGCCACCTTGCAAAAGGGGCTTAAAAAAATAATAATAAGAAGAAGAATAAAACCCCCAAGAATATTGTCTTCTCTCCATCCAGTGATTTCAGGGAATTAAGTGGAAAAGATTGCAGTGCAGTGTTCCAGGTACTCCGCTCTGGGGGCTCCGGGGCAGGGAGGGGAAGGTCCAACTGCCCTCGCCCACCTTCACCCCGTCCCTCTCCAGCTCTGTCCTAGCACTGCCTTGTTCTCTCCCTCTGAATTGATTGGGGTCCTCCAAAAAGAAAACGTGGAAGACCTTCCAGTGACTTTCAGTTCGGATCAGGCTCTTTCCAAAAGGCTGCTCCGCCACAGCTCTTCCACCCGAGGTGATTCCCGAGCGTCCAAGTGGGAGCTGCCCACTCAATACTTCAGGGTTTGGTTTTGCCTTCAGTGCTCCTTCAATCCTCGGGGATCTGAGTCCAGTCAAATGCAGGGCTCACGTTCCTCTTCCCCAGGAGTAACTCAAAAAAGGCTCAGTCTTTACTTAAGGAAAGGATGTCACGACAATCAAAGGCGGTTTGGGGAATTCCTTCTTTAATAGGATAAAAGAAAAACATACAAACAACCTCCCAGGCTTCTGTCATGGAATGATTCTCACACTGTAAGGAGCACAACTCAAAAAAAAATAATAATAATAATAATAATAATAATAATTAAAAAATAAAAATAAGGAGACAAAGAAAAGAAGGAGGTTCCTAAGGGAGAAGTGCCTACCAGAGAGCCAGAGCAGCCCTCGGAGATCTCATCTGCAGCAGGAAGGGGATGGCTCGGAAGGAACTAACACAAGCAGCAACAGAACACCTGCCAAAACAGAGTGGCATCTTGGAACTGAAAGCCATGCTGATCTCGATCTAGGAAAGCAACTGTGATGGCAAAGATGGGGAAGGAAGGTGACAAGAATGACCCAAACCTGGCCAATTCTTCCCTAAGTCCCCTCCTGGTGACATGACAGCGATGCCCACGTCTGTCCCAGGGCTTTAAGAGAGCTAAAGGTAAGAAACATCCCAGCTGTGAAACATTTCTTTCCCCATCTTCCCCAGCTTACAAAGAAGATAGTGTTTCTTTTAAAAAA
>NW_020956179.1:216353-217814 GCF_003031625.1 Empidonax traillii | reverse complement strand
TGGGCACCCAGGTTGGACACTGGAGAAGCAGCTCAGCTGTGCAGGTTAAGAAAGACCCACAAATAACCTTCTCCAGGGGTAAGAGAGGCTGGAGGAGGAGGGGAACGAGTTGTGCTCATCCACACTCCTCCATCCAGCCCCGACCAGCGCTCAGCCAGAGGGAAGCGTAGGAAGCAGCAAAGCTCAACACTCCAGCACTCACAGCATTCCCATCATCTCCCTGAGGACTCCCTGGGCCCAGCAGGGTCTCCTCTAACCCCACATCATCCATATTTCAGCGCAGCCATCTCAGCAAGGAACACAAACCCACGGGGCTTGTGTGGAAACGCCTGTTCCACCCCGCGAGGCAGCGCCGGAGGGGTCGATCCCTGCCTTTCGATCCCGGATCCAGGCAGTCCCCAGGAAGTGTGTGCTGCTTCCTAAGACATCTTTCAAATGGTATCAGTCCTTAGTACAGCCCTCCAGCAGACCTTAAATCCAAAGGTAAGCTCAGTGTGGGTGCGAATTCCAACGGAGGTGCCATCAGCAGCTTCTTCCCACTAGGACCATTCCTCGGATCATCTCAAGGAAAACTGTTAAACTGCAAACTGGTGATTTAAAGGATAATGGATTTTGGAACCACCCCTGGCTCTTCAGCAGCCAGTTCTCCTCAACGAGCCAGGTGGAGCAAATGCTGGACCTTGGACAAAAGTGCATTGCAAGCTGGGTTTTTAATTTTGGGAAGGGGTGCAATGACCGACCTCTGCTCCTGCACAGATCCCAGAGGGCAAGGAAAAGACCTTCTTCTTCATCAGCCTCAGCTTCTCTTGGCTCAGCTTTATCAGCCACCTCCTCCTGCTGTACAAGGGACTTTTAAAGTTAGAAATGAAGAGACTTCAACCCCCCCAAAAAGTGTTATTCTGAAATGCTCAACAGCCTTTAATTCATTTTGAACCTAGAGGCAAAGGAAAAAAAATAGGCAAAAACTACATCACAGCCTTAATCTAGGGGGAGAAAGGAAAGGAAAAAAAAAAAAAATCATTATTTTTATAGCACATAATCAGACACTTACAAATATATTTCACCGCAGGAAGGGGTAGGAATGTGCATTTCCTATTTCCTTTTCAATAGTCCGATGCCCAGGGGGCATCAATATGGTCATTACCCCAAATCTGCACGAGTCACTCCTAATCCAAAAAGAGGGATTTAAAAAGCAACCCAAAAAAAAAAAAAAAAAAAAAAGAAAACCCTTGCACCCAGGAAGGGCATTTGACAGTTCCAGGTTCATGTTTCAACATAACTCAGCATCTGAAAATGGGAGGAGGAAACACAATTTTGTTTTTACAGTATAAATAGTATTTTAGAAAGGTAGTACTCATGGATACAGGAATGGTGCTATTGCAGTCAGGATTTCAACATGCAGAGGAAACTCCCCAACAACCACTCAGCCCATCCCACCCTTCCCCTCCCACCTCCAAAAAA
>NW_020956179.1:213154-216332 GCF_003031625.1 Empidonax traillii | reverse complement strand
TGGGCACCCAGGTTGGACACTGGAGAAGCAGCTCAGCTGTGCAGGTTAAGAAAGACCCACAAATAACCTTCTCCAGGGGTAAGAGAGGCTGGAGGAGGAGGGGAACGAGTTGTGCTCATCCACACTCCTCCATCCAGCCCCGACCAGCGCTCAGCCAGAGGGAAGCGTAGGAAGCAGCAAAGCTCAACATTCCAGCACTCACAGCATTCCCATCATCTCCCTGAGGACTCCCTGGGCCCAGCAGGGTCTCCTCTAACCCCACATCATCCATATTTCAGCGCAGCCATCTCAGCAAGGAACACAAACCCACGGGGCTTGTGTGGAAACGCCTGTTCCACCCTGCGAGGCAGCGCCGGAGGGGTCGATCCCTGCCTTTCGATCCCGGATCCAGGCAGTCCCCAGGAAGTGTGTGCTGCTTCCTAAGACATCTTTCAAATGGTATCAGTCCTTAGTACAGCCCTCCAGCAGACCTTAAATCCAAAGGTAAGCTCAGTGTGGGTGCAAATTCCAACGGAGGTGCCATCAGCAGCTTCTTCCCACTAGGACCATTCCTCGGATCATCTCAAGGAAAACTGTTTAGCTGCAAACTGGTGATTTAAAGGATAATGGATTTTGGAACCACCCCTGGCTCTTCAGCAGCCACAGTTCTCCTCAACGAGCCAGGTGGAGCAAATGCTGGACCTTGGACAAAAGTGCATTGCAAGCTGGGTTTTTAATTTTGGGAAGGGGTGCAATGACCGACCTCTGCTCCTGCACAGATCCCCGAGGGCAAGGAAAAGACCTTCTTCTTCATCAGCCTCAGCTTCTCTTGGCTCAGCTTTATCAGCCACCTCCTCCTGCTGTACAAGGGACTTTTAAAGTTAGAAATGAAGAGACTTCAACCCCCCCAAAAAGTGTTATTCTGAAATGCTCAACAGCCTTTAATTCATTTTGAACCTAGAGGCAAAGGAAAAAAAATAGGCAAAAAATACATCACAGCCTTAATCTAGGGGGAGAAAGGAAAGGAAAAAAAAAAATCATTATTTTTATAGCACATAATCAGACACTTACAAATATATTTCACCGCAGGAAGGGGTAGGAATGTGCATTTCCTATTTCCTTTTCAATAGTCTGATGCCCAGGGGGCATCAATATGGTCATTACCCCAAATCTGCACGAGTCACTCCTAATCCAAAAAGAGGGATTTAAAAAGCAACCCAAAAAAAAAAAAGAAAGAAAACCCTTGCACCCAGGAAGGGCATTTGACAGTTCCAGGTTCATGTGTCAACATAACTCAGCATCTGAAAATGGGGGGAGGAAACACAATTTTGTTTTTACAGTATAAATAGTATTTTAGAAAGGTAGTACTCATGGATACAGGAATGGTGCTATTGCAGTCAGGATTTCAACATGCAGAGGAAACTCCCCAACAACCACTCAGCCCATCCCACCCTTCCCCTCCCACCTCCAAAAAAAAAAAAAAAAGTCCTCTGCTGGTTAAATTTCTCTTTCAATTGTTTTAAATATTTCTCTCGTAGCCTGGCAACATTCTCAGGGTTTTATACAAGCAAGTTTTCTATTAAATCATATTTTAACCGACAGGAGACAGCTCTGGAGGAGGAACAACCGAGGCTTGGAAGAACCTTGCCAAATTTTTTGAAACTTTTATTAGTCTCAGTTTGGTTTTATTGGTGGAGACATCTACCGAAAACGTCAAAAACTCTGAAATTTAAAAAAAAAAAAAAAAAAAAAACCAAACCAAAACACAACCCTGTTTTTCCAAGGTCTTACAAACACGCACGCGCAGCCACGCACACACAGAAAATAACCCGTAGCAGAGGCAGGAAGGGAGGGCTGGGAACTCCAACTCTCAAGGGAGAACAAAACCAAAGTTTAAAAAAAAAAAAAGAAAAAAGAAAAAAAAGAAAAAAAAGAATTGAATTGCTTTATTCTATCTCCACTCTTTCACTAGGACAGTTTAATACCCATGGAGTCTCTTAAGACGCTAATCTACGATCTGCCAGCCCACAAATCCTTCCCACTTATTCCCTTTAAAGATCCAGCCAGAGCGTTGCTTAAAAAGCCTCTCCCCAGAACAAGGGCCACCTTGCAAAAGGGGCTTAAAAAAATAATAATAAGAAGAAGAATAAAACCCCCAAGAATATTGTCTTCTGTCCATCCAGTGATTTCAGGGAATTAAGTGGAAAAGATTGCAGTGCAGTGTTCCAGGTACTCCGCTCTGGGGGCTCCGGGGCAGGGAGGGGAAGGTCCAACTGCCCTCACCCACCTTCACCCCGTCCCTCTCCAGCTCTGTCCTAGCACTGCCTTGTTCTCTCCCTCTGAATTGATTGGGGTCCTCCAAAAAAAAACATGGAAGACCTTCCAGTGACTTTCAGTTCGGATCAGGCTCTTTCCAAAAGGCTGCTCCGCCACAGCTCTTCCACCCGAGGTGATTCCCGAGCGGCCAAGTGGGAGCTGCCCACTCAATACTTCAGGGTTTGGTTTTGCCTTCAGTGCTCCTTCAATCCTCAGGGATCTGAGTCCAGTCAAATGCAGGGCTCACGTTCCTCTTCCCCAGGAGTAACTCAAAAAAGGCTCAGTCTTTACTTAAGGAAAGGATGTCACGACAATCAAAGGCGGTTTGGGGAATTCCTTCTTTAATAGGATAAAAGAAAAACATACAAACAACCTCCCAGGCTTCTGTCATGGAATGATTCTCACACTGTAAGGAGCACAACTCAAAAAAATAATAAGAATAATAATAATAATAATAATTAAAAAATAAAAATAAGGAGACAAAGAAAAGAAGGAGGTTCCTAAGGGAGAAGTGCCTACCAGAGAGCCAGAGCAGCCCTCGGAGATCTCATCTGCAGCAGGAAGGGGATGGCTCGGAAGGAACTAACACAAGCAGCAACAGAACACCTGCCAAAACAGAGTGGCATCTTGGAACTGAAAGCCATGCTGATCTCGATCTAGGAAAGCAACTGTGATGGCAAAGATGGGGAAGGAAGGTGACAAGAATGACCCAAACCTGGCCAATTCTTCCCTAAGTCCCCTCCCGGTGACATAACAGCGATGCCCACGTCTGTCCCAGGGCTTTAAGAGAGCTAAAGGTAAGAAACATCCCAGCTGTGAAACATTTCTTTCCCCATCTTCCCCAGCTTACAAAGAAGATAGTGTTTCTTTACAAAAAAAAAAA
>NW_020956179.1:208707-212751 GCF_003031625.1 Empidonax traillii | reverse complement strand
TGTGGAAACTTTTGTTTTCCTGTTTTTGCTCGCTTTTTTTTTTTTAACAATGCTCATTCATAGAAAACTTCACAAAGGTGACGTCTATGTACAGAAAACACGATTCCAAAGGCTGCTTCAGTAGTCAATGTAATAGCACCTTGAAAGACAAAAGTTTTGACAGATTTGAAAAAGTCTTTTTCTTGTGTGTGTGTGTGTGTGTGTGAAATTTTAACCCTTTCCAAGCCTCATTTAAAAAACAAAACAAAACAAAACAAAACAAAAAAGAACCAGTCACAAAGCTCCATCTGTAGAAACTCTTCCAAAGTCTCCGTGGGAAATGCTGTCTGAAGGGTTTTTCCAAGCTCCCCACTCTCTTGGTCAGCAACACCTGGCAAGGTCGAGGTAGCGTGGAGCCAGACAGGGTTTTCCTGCAGTCCAAACCAAGAGGAGATGAAAGAAATTCACAGCAAACTATTGCACAGGGCTGGTCTTCCATTCCACAGTTTCTCATTAATTTTTTTTTTTTTTTCTCTTTCCACGAACTCAAAAAAAGGGTTAATTTAAGATTTTATTTTTTTTTTTAATTAATTAATCCTGGTTAAAACATGTTGCTCTGAGTCCCAGGCTGGTACTGTGTCTGCAACAGGCTCTCCATAAAGGCCAGGTAGTCTGGGTTCTGTCCATATTCTTCAGGATTTCTTGGATTCCCCAGCCGGGGACGCTTGGCTGGTCTCACTTCATCTCCCGAAAATACATCTTCCTGAGGGGCCCCAGTGCTGAGGGACTGCAGGGGACACGAAACACAACCATTAGAGGCACAGCAGGGAAACAGGGAGGGAATCATGGAGCACCCCTGTGGAACAAGACAGCAGGGAACAAGCTGGTTCAGAGCATTCCTGGAGAAAACAAAGCATGCAAAGCACAGGGCTGGAATTCAAAATTCTGGGCTCCTGCAACCAAACTGGAAGGAGAAACCATCAAGTTGCCCTTTTTTTTTCTGCTTCAGAATATCTGTCACTTCCTTGCCAATCCTCTCTTTATGCCTATTCCTCCTCTGCCTCTTCTCCCAGTAGCAGACACAAAGGAAATTGGGGCTTCCCTAATGCCTTTAAAAAAAGACCCACAGGAAGCATTTGGGGATCACTGCACAAACAATTCCTTCTCCTCTTCCTGCTCTCACACTCCACTCAGGTGCATTTCATTTGCTCCCACTCAAATGAGATGAGGTGGGACCAGGTGGCACCACTGTGGTCCCTTTCCAACCTTTTTCTTTCTGGGATTCTGGGATTCCTCGGTAGGAATTATAATCCCATGGCTCTGTCCCTTTGTCCTCCTGCTCTACAGCATCCCCTCCACAGAGAACAGGATGAAGCTCTGGCAGCAGAAATACAGGAGAAAAGCTTTAGCTTTCAACCAGACTTGAAGCTTTCTATTCCTCTTTATTCCCTTTCCAGCTTGCATTCCTTCCTCTGGAACCTGTTAAAAAGTCTCCACTGCACAGAAAATGCTTCTTTCCAAATCCTGGATTTCAGGGCTCCAATATGTTGTCTTTGTTATTAAACAAGCTTTTAAATAGACTGGAATATTGGGCATGTCTTAGAAATTACTGCCATGCTGCCTCTTTGCCACCAGAAACCCTTCAAGGATAACAAGGTGAATTATTATGAACCTCTAAAATTTAGGCCATGAGGGTCTCACAGAGATAAACAGCCTCAAACAAGACAGAGAAGCCATTGGGGCTGTATCCCAGAAAGCATTTTACACGTGGGATTTTTAGGGTAAAACCCCTGAAGATTTCATGGGAAAGGGAACAAAAATTTCCTCCAACTTGTGCTCAGTCCCTCCCCAGAACTGCCTGTCCCAGGGCCATTTCTGAGGATGCACTGGTTTAACTGGGAAGGTTGAATCATCCTCCTTTTGTCTCTTAAAGAGACAAAAACGAGCCCAGAATCTTGTCACAGGTTTGCTCTGGACCTGTCCCTGTCCTGCCAGTGCCTGCCAGGCAGACATTTAGAATGAAGGAGAAAACTGTATATTCTCCAGTCTCATCATTTGTTTAAATGAAATGGCTTTTAAAGGTTAAAGAACCAGGTTTGAAAACACCCAGCAAGTCTGGGACCAAAAAAGCTATGAAATAAATCCCTCATCTCTTCCAGGCCCAGTAATTCCACTGTATGCACTTAAAGACAGCCTGATCTTGTAGATTAAGAGATTTATAGGTAAGAGCTACATTCTAAATCTCCTGTTTGGTGAGAAAAGGGGGTTTGGTCCCAGGTTGATAATCAGTTCTCCAGAAAGCACTGAGCTGTAGCCAAATCCACCTCTCATTTGGACGAAAAGACTCCAATATAACTAAATTCATATGGTGTAAAATGATCTGAACATAATCTTTTAACCAGAGGAAATAAAAATCCCATCTGAACACGTGCAAGGGAAAATCACTTCTGTGCTTCTCCAGCATCCACAGCAAGGATTCCTTCTACTTTGTGCATCTGGGGAATGACAAGTGGTTTTACAGCCACAGAAAACTCGAGGCTGCATTCACTTAAGGCCTAAAAAATGCAAGGGGAAGATGTGAAGGGGTTCTGCAAGTGCAGCTGGTTTAGTGTTGCTATTTTGGTACCCACCAGGCGAGACTTGACTCTCTTGGGAAGCTCTTCCTCCAAGGTATAAATATCTCCACGCTTCACCATTAGCTGAGAACCATCTTCAAACTCGACCTGCAGAGAGGCAGAAGATGAAATCACAACTTGGCCTCTGCATTTCCAGCCCCAGAATGGCCCATTCCCAGCCTGTCCCTTCGGGGAATACCAAGGAAGCATCGGGGGCCAGATCCCACGGATGATCTCTGCAGGTCTCCAGGATTGCTCTGGAATGAGAATTCCTGAGCTCTGCTGAGGATGCTGAACCCACAGAGTGCTGTTTTCAGTGTTATCCAGCCCAAGTGCTCCAGAGATCCCAGAATATCTGCACCCCAGCTGGCCCAGCACCTCTGTTCCCCCCTCCCACTACATATTCCTACTGATTTTTTGATTCAAACCCTGAAAAAAAAAAACCAAAACCAAAAAACAGCAGCTTTTCACTTACAATAAAAGCAGCCCTGTATTCAGGCCAATATGGTAATAAGAACTTCTTTCATCTTAAACAAAGCATTTTCACAGGTCACGAAGAAACAATTCCAGCTACTAAAGCACATTTGTATTTCAACCAGCAGAAATAGTCAGCCAGGTACAAAAAACTCCTCCCATCAACCCTTTTTTTTTGCTAAGCACTGATTATCCCATGAATTATGCATCAGATGTTCCAGGAACATTTATTCAAGGAAACGTGCACAGCAAAATGTTAAAACTATTAAAAGTTTTTTAAGAGACTCTCATTTCCTTTGCTCAAGACTTTAATACAGTTTTCTGGGTAAAGCAGAAGGACACAGATCAGAGTTTAATAGGGGTGTCAGGTTCAGCCTGGACAAATTCAGAAGGAATAAAGCATCTGCGCTCCCAAATCCTCCTGCTGCTCTGTCCAGCTCCAGCAGCTCATTCCTTACCCAGGCACCACGTTCCCATCATGGAGCAGCATCCAGGAGCTGGGATAAATGTGCAAGTGGGAGCCCAGGCCTTGGAAGGTGAGCCCTTCGGGGGGGAGTTTAAGATGCTACTTTATTTATTCCCATTTATTTCCACTTATGGAGCTCTATATGGTCCTTATTCAGACCCAGGGGCACCTCAGATCACATTTCTGAGGGAGTTACAGCCACTACCCACCCAAAAACCACTGGGAGCTGCCCAGGGGTTATTGTGCTCTTCCAGACACAAAACAGTGACACGCTGCCATGAAGTCCCTGGCTCCTCTGCCACACTCACCTGGTAAATCTGACTGATCTGGGCTGCGATAAACTTGGCCTTGTAGATGATCCCATCCGTCCACTGCAGCTGAACCAGCTCCCCCTCCAGAGGGGGTCCCATTTGGATGCAGTCCCTGCTCTGAAGGCAGAGGGAAACAGGTCAGAGAGACACCACCAGCAAAGCTCAGGAACCAGAGAGGTGTTCAAATCACTGCTCGAGG
>NW_020956179.1:206711-208281 GCF_003031625.1 Empidonax traillii | reverse complement strand
CTGCGATAAACTTGGCCTTGTAGATGATCCCATCCGTCCACTGCAGCTGAACCAGCTCCCCCTCCAGAGGGGGTCCCATTTGGATGCAGTCCCTGCTCTGAAGGCAGAGGGAAACAGGTCAGAGAGACACCACCAGCAAAGCTCAGGAACCAGAGAGGTGTTCAAATCACTGCTCGAGGAAGCTGCTACAACAAATTAGGCACAAAAGAAGTTCCTGCCCTTGGGATTAATTGTGGGCATCTCAAACCAAACCAGCGTGAGAGACCAGGAATGACAGCACCCAGTTCTAGGACATTTCTCATTACAAATCCCGAAACATCAGATCCGCTGCATCTCAGAAACAAGCAGGGCAGCTCAGTGAATCAGTGGCACAATCAGGAAGGGAATGCATCAGTTGACAAATCAGCCTCTTCTAGACTTTCCCTCTATTAAGTGAACTCCCTATTCTGAAGCAGAAGCAGCTCACAGACAATCTGCTTCCCCCATGAATCACACTTGTCAGTTGAAAAATAAGATTATTCAACCACAAAATAAAGAGGATGAAACTTAAAACAAACACCGCTTTCTGTGAAGTCATCTGCATTCAGCAAAATCATATCTTTGTCAAGCAACCAAAAAAATAAATGAGATAATGTCACAAACAAGAACTGCAATGAAGAGCAGGATGAGATTTTCTAAGCGAGGAGCGACTCAACTTCTTTAATTTTAATTTTTTTTCCTTTTTTTTTAAAATTTACTTTGCTGTTCCAGCCCAGAGCACACAAGAGGGAGTCACATATCACACTTGGCACCCATCTACAGAGTCACAGGCTCCACAGAGCTGCTTACAATGATGCTTTCGGGGTAGACGTTGTCGCTGTAGGAACCGTCGTCGAAGTTGACTTCGTAGAAGGTCTGTGTCGTTGTGCCGATCACCCTGCACCGGTAGTAGAGCCCGTTCCGGTTCTTTGTGATCACAGTCTGCCCCAGGGCCACCTCCCTTCGGAACGGGATCTGTGGGAGAGGGAAAAGGGAAACATCTGCAACCTGCACACGGAAAAGCTGCGTCAAAAATATCGACAGAATCGTGGGATGGTTTGGGTTGGGAGGGAACTTTAAAAGCAGGACCTAAACCCCCCCAAAAAAACAACCCCAAAAGCCCCAAGCCAAAGCCCTACATTCTGGTTCGCTGCTTTGTGTTTGAAGCAGGTGATGGACACCACGTAGGGCCAGTCGTCCGGCTCCATGGGCACCCCGGCCGCGTGCGCGCACGTGACGTGGAAGGACGTAGAGCAGTGCTCGTAGGAGCACTGGATGCAGGCACCCGACACCTTCTTCATCCTCTTCCGACAGTAGACACATTTCTGGAAGGAAACAAGAGCTTGGGGTTATGCAGAAAGGCAGCAGATCCAGTGGGATCCACAGGAAGTCTGTGGGATTTGTTCAGGGCTCAGGAGTCACAAGCAAAAATGGAGTTTAGTGTCAAGAGAGATTGGTTCCACACTGATAGAATTGTCTGTAAACACCTCCCTGGAACTACTTGGAAGCCAAAACCCTGGGGGAAAGGGGGGGGGAAGTTGTGGGAATAAGT
>NW_020956179.1:135077-206178 GCF_003031625.1 Empidonax traillii | reverse complement strand
CTTGGGGAGAGGGGGAAACTCAGGGAGGAAAAACTTGGGGGGGGAAAAAAACTTGGGGTGGAAAAACCTGGTGGGGAAACCTGGGGGAAAACTCAGGGGGAATGAATTCATGGAAGAAAAAAACTTGGAGAAATAAATTGGGGGAGAAAAAGTCCCAGAGGGGGAAAGTCTGGGGATAAAAACTCAGGGTGGAAAAATTCAGGGGACAAAGACTTGGGGGGGGGGAAACTCAGGGGACAAAGACTTGGGGGTGGAGGGAAACTCAGGGGACAAAAACTCAGGGAAAACTCAGGGGGGAAAAACTTGGGGGAGTAAGTTGGGGAGAAAAAGTCTGGGGAGAAAAACTCAGGGAAAGGGGGAAATTCATGAGGGAAAAGCTCAGGGGGGAAAAACTCAAGGGGGAAAAATTCATCATTCCTTTGGCCATGACAGCACCTCCCAGTCCCTCAGCCCTCCAGAACCACACTGGGCAGTGACTAAAGCCCAGTTTAAGACTCTTCACTGGAGGGTTCAGAGAAAGGGAGGGCAAAGCAGGCAAAGACCCCTCAGTGTCACCAGAGAACAGCTCCAACTCCATCCTCAGCCTGCTCAGACACAGGAATGTCCCTCCATTAACTCCTAAATCAGCTGGATCGTCACAGCTGTGCTGCTGGAAGATGATGTTTCCATTTTTTGAAAGAACAGAACACAATAACTGGGGAGTAATTCGCCCTATTATATTTAATGGAACATTCTATCGATTAGATCTAATAGAATGTAATTTTATAGAACGGAACAAAAATGTTGTGTGTTTGTTTTCGATGCATAAGCCTATCAACCATAAATATTTTATTGGCATCCATGGCAGATGAGGCATTGAAGGTAATTCAGGCAGTTTTGCAAACAAAAGAAATAAAAACATTGCACCAAACACCAGAATTACGGGGGGGGGGAGAAAGGTCTGAAATCGTTCAGTAATTTTTACACTCATTTTCTGCAAAGCAGATTCAGTTATTAGGTAAACCAATGTAAGATGTGTGACTATTTTAAAAAAGAAATTACATTTTTTCAAAGCTAAAAATCCTAAGCCTGATGGCCCTGAGAGTCGGCAGCGAGCGTGAGGTGTGGTAGGAACAAGATACACTTCCTCAACTCCCTAAACCAGCCCCAATTCTTATTTCCAGCCCCTCAAAAATACAGAAAAGCAGATCTTGGGAATCCCAAGCGACAGAAGTTTAAGTTGGATGCTTGCATAATGTTTCCAGGGAACTATAGGGGACATAATTATTAATTTTAGTATTTCCAGTTTAGGGAATCTGTCACTGATCATCAAATCCCAGACTGGTTTGGGTTGGAAGGGACCTTAAGGATCATCTCATCCCACCCCCTGCCATGGGCAGGGACACCTACCACTATCCCAGGTGGCTCCAACCTGGCTTTGGACACTCCCAGGGAATGGGGCAGCTTCTTTACCTTACCTGAAGTTGGGACAAGGCAAATCAGGGCACAATTAATGCCCCCCACCAGCCACACGTGCACTTTACTTGTTAAAATGAAGAGCCCACATAAATAAAACACTGAGGAATATCTGATGTCCATGAATCTGAACACACAGCTGTGTAAGTCAGTTATCACAGAACAAGAATTCCACATAAAAAGGAGGAACAGAGGGAAGCAGGAATTTTTAGTGCCTGTTTCCAGCTGGTCACCCCCAAAACACACCACAGCTTGCTCCAGCCACTGTCCCCTTCCCAATCCATCCGCTCATCTGAATGTAAATGTCCTATAAACACATTAGGAATGATGGATTCATTTTGTCTCTGCAGCACCTGATGTCCAACAGAGCTCTCCTTCCCCTCTCACTCTCTCCTTCCCCTCACTCCCATTAAAACACTGCTCAAACTATGCACCAGTACAGAACACATGACCTAAATTTTAAGATCCATATGAATTGCTACATCCCATGGGATTGGGAATGTAACACAAGCTGCCTGAGATCACACAGTAAACCAACACAACCCCCAGAAGTACGAGTTCACTCTGTTTCTAGATCCGAGCCATCTTAAAAGTGCAACCTCCAAAAAAAACCTTGAAGGCTGGTTCCATATTATAAACTATTCATAGTTTATAATATAAAATATATACTGCCAGATATAAAATAGGAATTGCCAAATTTTCATGGTTTATTTGAGTTCTCACAGCTGAGAGCAGAGGTCCCACTGCACTCACTACAAACCCCTGCCAAGACAAAAAACATTCCAATGCTTTTAAACTGACAAAAAGGAGGTTTAGATGAGATTCTGGGAAGGAATTCCTCCCTGGGAGGGTGGGGAGGGGCTGGCACAGGTTGGGCAGAGAAGCTGTGGCTGCCCCATCCCTGGAAATGTCCAAGGCCAGGTTGGAGCAACCTGGGCTAGTGGAAGGTGTCCCTGGCCACAGCAGGGGTTGGGACTGGATGGGTTTTAAGGTCCCTTCCAACCCAAACTGTTCCACAATTCTGCAATTCCTTCTCCGAGATTCTCTCCCTTCCTTGAAAGCAAAAGATGCCAAAGAAAAGGAGATGTGTTATTCCCTCTTTCTGTGCAACGTTTCCCCCTCCCTGCCTGGGCTCTCCATGAAATGAGCCACATTCCTTCCTGTGATTGAACTGAAGTCAGTTTGTTTACACCAAAGATTAATTTGGCCTTTTTACACAAACGAACAAAAACCAGGAAATTCAAAGCCAGAGCCTCAGTGCTGCCAGGACGTGGGTTTAGCCTTTAATAAGCTGAGCCTTTATCACTCTGCAAACCATGTTCCAAAGGCAGATAAGCAGCAGGAAAGTGCACGGCAGGACATGGCCCGAGAGCCAGTCAATGGAGATCCCATTATTAACCTGTCAATACCCAACTGTCCCAGCAGCACAACAACTGCTGATACACGGGGGGCTCAGGGGAGCATTAACCCTCCTGGATCAGGAATCTGCCCCTGCTGATGCAAACAGGATTTTTTCCGAGGGAAAAGATTAGCACACACCTAATGCCGCCCTGGTGCCAACGCAAACTCCGTGTGAGAGGAGGAAGAGCTGCCACAGTGAGTGGGATGTTCGGTGCAAATAGGATCAAAAACAAAGGAAAATGGGAGTTCCAGTGAGCCTGAAGAGTGGAGAATGATGGAAAAAGTAAAAATTCCTCTCTGGGAGGGTAAGCACAGGTTGACCAGAGCAGCTGTGGCTGCCCCATCCCTGGGAGTGTCCAAGGCCAGGTTGGAGCAACCTGGGCTAGTGGAAGTTGTCCCTGCCCATGGCAGGGGGTGGAATAAGATGAGCTTTGGGGTGCCTTCCAATCTAAAGTGTTCTGTGATTCTGTGAAAATGCAGAAGACTGGATGTGTGGGAGATGGGATGGACAGAAACACCAGCGCCAGGAGCTGTGGCAAAACAGCACAGGGAGATTTAAAGCCGCTTTCTGTGGGAGGGAAAAGAGGAGGTCCAAAAACACAGGAGAGAAATCTTCGGAATAAATGCACACCAGAGAGTCAGGTCACAGCTGAGAGTAAGAAATGGGCTGTCTCCTGCATGATGAACACTGCAATTCATTTACTCCACTGAGGAATGACAGCTAATTATTCCAAATTTCCACGTCATAAATAATTTACGTGCAAGGGGCTGTAATATGCCATCAATCAGGGAGCATGGAAACTGCATTCCTGAAAATGATGCCGTACTCACAAATGGACTGAAAAGTCTGCTTGAACAGGGAGACCTGCTACAAGCTTAAAGAACAGGATATAACTTTAACCAGACCACTGCAATGCCTTGCTACCTCAGCCCTCTCACAGTAGCTTAAAACAATACAAACACATTAAAAAAATCAAATAATAATCACTGATAAACCCTACCCCCTCTTTCCTCCACTACCTTCATCTATTCACTTTAACTGTCCTCAACCTTCACATCATTCCTTCTCTCCTTTTCCATCTTCTTCAGCCACAAAGGTCACCTCTCCAATTTTACCCAGCACTGCATCAACTCCATCATTCCAAAGTCATCAGATCCAACACCAGCACCTTTCGGTCACCCTCAGTTTATCTTCCTGAATGCAGCTGCTCACCTGCAAAGCACAGACACCCCCCAACTCCTCCACCGACTGTAAATCCCAGCACTGGACTGTGTAAGTCAAGGTACTTCATACAAACATTCTCTACCTCCCCTGAGACAGAAAGAAAACAGGAGGTGCAAATGGAATACAACAGCGGGAAAACCAAACAAAATTCCCTTCCAGAGCTCGAGGGGCATTTGGACAACACCCTCAGGCACAGGGTGGGATTCCTGGGGTTATCCTTTGCAGAGCCAGGAGCTGGACTTTGAGTATCCTTGTGACTCTCTTCCAACTCAGGATACTCTAGGATTCTATCAAAATACGAAGTTTTAATTCAGGAATGAAAGAGAAAAGTGTGCAGGAGGTCCATGCAGAGGCCCAGCCAACACTTTTGAGCAGAATGAAGATTGTGACGGACATCGACAGTGCCTGGCTCTGCAGGGCAGCCAAGGAGTTAAAGAATTAAGCCATGTTTCCTTGTGAGGCTCCATTAAGCAATACAAGTGAGTCTTGTGTAAAAGGATTTTAAGTTCAGCGTTACAAGTGCTGGTAATGAAGAGGATGCAGGCTGGAAATGTCAGCTGATCCATAAAGAACCGCCACGGCAAGATTTATCGCCCTCGCATCGCTCTGCTCCAGCACTCCTCCTGAATAATGAATGCTTCTTACATTCACATTTGTGTACAAAACCCATTTGCACAACAGAGAAATAACTCTGGAGGCAGGGATGGATTCTTCCTAATCCCTCACCCGGGCTCCCTGCGCTATAAGGAGCAGCTCTGCTAAGGAATCCATCAGTGCTATCCCATGTATCACTGCTCCAGCACCTTCCCTGGCCCACACTGTGTCACCCAGCTGACTTCTGTACCAAAAAAAGCAGCAAAAGCACAATTTATTTTGCAATAACACAGTGTAGTGATGGAGCATTAACTAACATTAAGATTAATTGCTCTGAGCTAGTGAATCATCCATTACTAATCCCTGGGATGAGGCCACGCAGCTGAATAACAACTTGTAGCTGGACTGGTATTAAAATCTTCGCAGTCTCGCCTTGCAGTCAGGGTCACAAAATGTTTATTCATTCCTACAGGAGATTTCTTGACAGAAAGAGAGAAATATTGCAAAGAAAGATGAATCAAATCAGAGACGAACAAGTCAGCTTCTCTCTAGTCACCACATCCCTTCGCAGACCCGCTCTGCAGCACGTGGAGTCAATGAAGCTTTCAGGCAGTTTACACCTGACTGCAGGTGGGGAAGGGTCCTGGGCTCTGCCCAGGGCATGAGAACGTTCCCAGAGAGTAAAGGCACATCTGGAAATCACAAGCTGTTTGTGTGTCAAAGCACTAAGACAGTGCTCAGCAGATACCAAACACTGCAGCTTCCCAGGGATTTTGTTTGGAAACAAGAGCGAGATCACCTCCAATCTCAGCTCCTTTATGAACCCACACAATGTTTTTCTGTCTAGTTACAGCTTTTTCCTCTGGCTCTTGTTCCCAAACACTCTCCCCAGGTAAGAGACACCCACCAGTTTCCATCTCTGCTCTGGAATAGCGCTGATATCCACAGGATGACGCTCCATTACATTGAGGAAACGGGCCTCAGGGACAGCAATAGCACAGATTACATGGACCCACCTGGGGAACAAAGCAAAGAGACAAATCAGAGGCTGCCATTAGTTGAGTCAAATGCTCAGGAGGGCAGTTAACATTTCCCTGCCTCCCTCAGCATCAAGGCATATTTATATGGGTTGGCAGCCTTGGCAACGTTACCGACTGTTAATTACGGTCACACGAGGTAAATGTCTCTGCAACAACGGGGATCAACCTGCTTGTGCATCTGATTCTGCATGATGCTAAACATTCTCTGAGAAGACTTTTCTCTGAGAAACAACCACATTCAACAAGTGTTCTGAACCTCTGCTGTGGAGCACCTGGTGCAGTGTAAGCCAGCACAGCCACTCAGGCTCATCCTCCCAGGCGAGGAGCTGTTACCTCCAGAACACCAAAACTCGCTGGTACACCGAGCAATAAGACCCAGCTCACAACAGCAGGAGATTAGGATGGCATTTGGAAGGAAAAGATCCTAAAATACAACACTCACCGCCCATCAGTGGTCATCTGAAGAGCTCCTCCCCTGAGATTGCACAGGCAACATTCCTGCAGGAACACAACTCCTTCAGAACCGGACAGGAAACCTCGGCCTATCCCCCCCCAGAAATGACTGCACCCCACCTGGGATGTCATAGGCAAACTGAACCCTCCCACCACCCATCTCTGGAGAGGTATCTGAACAGCTCCCAGAGTATCCTGTGGGAACTGCCTGGTGTCCAGAAGGGCAGGTCCTTACCGCTGCCCACGCGTTGGCTGAGCACCGCGAGCAAGACCAGCTCTCGTTCACCAGGTCTGGACGAATTCCGTAACAGCCTGAAAGAAAACAGTTACACCCTCATCAGGTCAGAGTTTTCACAACTTATCTGTGGTACTGACTTTCTGACTTTTCAGTTAGAAGCATCTCTGAGAGCAGGTGCAGTATTTGGGTGACTACATTCAACAGGCTCAGAGAAAAGTCTGAGGGGGCAGAATTTGGGACCAGCAGGTCTAAAAATAAACAAAAAACCCACATACAGGAAACTCTCAACACGCTTTTTTCACTTTCCTAAGGAATACAGTAACAGGACTTTGATTCTTCAGGCAGGAACTGGGCTCCAAAGTGATGCCATCACTGCTGGAAGGCACTCACACATGGAAACAGGTAAGGCCACTGAATTTTGCTGCATGGTGTTAAGAGGAAGGACAGGCCCAATAACAATGCAAGGAAATTAAATACCTGCTCTTCACATATTTAACAGTATTTAATTTATGGCTATGTGAAGTGTTAGAAACATCTGATTTTACAGAGCATCAACTACTGTAACATGCAAGCACCAAATCCTCCTACAGCAACACCAAAATAGTAAAGTGGCATTAAAGCCATAATAAAGACAGAGAAATAAGAACAAAAAAGTCCCTAATATTCTATAAAAGGCATTGAGGTTTGTTACTGAAAACAATGGGGAGAAGACACAGAAATAGTTTTGAAGAAGTGGATCTATGTGATTCCTCCAAGCTTGTAAAGCAAGTGGAAAACCAAATAAAAGCATCCCAAATAACACACAGCTCATCCCACTCAGCCTTTACCTATCCTAACAAAACCCCATCCAGCCTTCACCTACCCTAAAAAGCTTAACAGAAAGTTTCAGCTGGGAACAACAATCTCAAATTCCTGAATTAAACTTAAAAGGAGTCATTCAGAAAGCACTGGGATTGCCACCATAACCTGATTTATAAATATCATCCACTTAGCCAGATAAACAGCATGTCAAAAAAAAGTCAATACTATGGATCTGCAGCTGTTCTCCACAGCTGAGATCTCTTTTCATCATATGGCAAACCAAGAAAGCAGATTCCACCCAGTCCTAGACCACGGGCAGGGTGTTCAGCCCAAAAACGGAGCTGAGACAGAACCAGACACTGAGCTGGAACACTGCTGGACCTGCCAGAGGTGAGGAACAGGCTGGGATTTCAGCATGGATTTCTTCCTCCAGCACCACAGGGAGCTGGAATGTGGGATCTGAGAAAAGGAGAGACTGAGGGGAGACCTTATTGCTCTCCACAACTCCCTGACAGCAGGTGGGAGCCAGGAGGGGCAGCGGGATCTTCTTCCACGTAACAAGCGGCAGGACAAGAGGAAACAGCCTCAAGCTGTGCCAGGGGAGGTTTAGATGGAAAATTAGGAAATATTTTTCATGGAAAGGGTTGTGAAGCATTGGCACAGGCTGCCCATCCGTGGAGGTGTTCAAACAACGTGTGGATGTGGCACTTAAGGACATGGGTTAGTGGTGAATAAAGGGTGGTGATGGGGTGACTGCTGGACTTGATGATCGTAAAGGTCTTTTCAAACTTTAATGATTCTATGAGGGGAGAACAATCATATTTACTGAGCCCCAGACTGTCCCATAAGGACAATCCTAGCAGACCAAGAAAAATATGCTCTTTTTATGGATTTCGTCAGTGCCTCAAAAGCCCAGAAACCTTCACAAAACCTTCCCTCTCCGTCTGTTCCGGCTGCTGCCGTTAACCCAGCACAGTTTGTGAGGACACTTCTCAAGAACACTCGGGCTGCCAACTGGTTTTACAGCACAGATTAGCCAAAATACACCTCTCAACACTGCAATCCTGCAATAAAAGCAAATGGATCCTCTGCAGCAAAGTCACAGGGATGTCACAGACTCGGAGCACAAACAGTGACAAGGAAATGAGAATATGCTGGAAACTCCGTCAGATTTAAGGTCCATGCTGTCCTCAAGGGGAGAGCAGCACAGCCAAAAGAAAAAGCTGCATTTCTCTACACCCTGAGTGTGCAGATTAACATCATCTTGCCCACATCTCTCTGTTCCTAAACAGAGTTTGGCCACTGAAACCACTCTGATAGACTGGACTATTGCAGACACATGGATGGAGAAGATGCAGCATCTCTGATTGCTACAGAGGCCACAGTTTGGGAAGTAAGGACATCCTCACTCTGCTTATTAGCCAGGAATGACCATAATCAGGGATCCAGCACAGAAATAAAAGTTGCCTTCCGGTTCTCCACCAGAGCCAGCCCTGCTGAGCTGCACGGGGACCTGCAGGCTCTAAAATTGGAACAACAAAAGTAATTCCAGCTGATGCAAGTCAAATAAGATTCCCCATCTGTCAAGATCAAACAGCTGAACAGTAATTCGTCACATCTCCTACGAGCCCAACTGTTAACTGGATGTTGTACAATCCACGCTGAAGGTACACACTCCACCAGGATTAATCAGATCTTCTTTTAGACATAACTATCAGGGAAGCAAACAGACATATGTTCCCTTTTGTAATCAAGTGCCATTACTACAAACAGCATCACAGACACTAATAAAATGTACCTCCAACTCCTCCATAATCTCTGCTGCACGCAGGAACAAAACAGCCTCACCCAGCAGAGCAATACTGGGAGGAAATATTTGAGAGAAAAGAGTGCAATAAGCCTTGTGAGCTCTGCTTTATTACAAAAAAAATGAAAGATATCAAAAGAAAGAATCTTTTCTGGGAGGCAGGGAAAAGATCAGCCAACAAAACAACCCCTAAAAAGAATGTTGGCGTGAATTTTTAAGGTCAGTGACTGCCAAGGTGGATTTGAATATACAGGCATCCCTTCCAGTGGAAGGTGTTCCTGCCCGTGGCAGGGGGTTGGAAGTGGATGATCTTCAAGATCCCTTCCAACCCAAACCATCCTGTGATTCCAAGATACACTTGCACCAGAAAAGGATAAAAATGGGAGTGACAGGTGTAGCAACCCTGGAACTCAAATACAGGCAACACACAAGTAAACTTGGGAGTCTCCCAGTGCCCAGAAGGCTTTGGGAAGGAGGGAACACTCACTAGCATGAACCTGCAGGCAGCATTTGGCACAGGATATCAAGGGGCTGGTTCCATCCTCTCCAATATAGGAATTTGAAGGGAGGGGCTCCGTGTTTTCCCCACTTGAGGTAAAGCACATCTCTGGGATCAGGGGCTTGGTCTTCTGTCCACACTTGGAAAGGTGGATGAAAGAGGAGGGCTCCCCTGCGGACACTGGGCCAGCTTCCTTATCCACCTGTAAGGACTGGCAGAGAAAATGTCAGCACATGGAATCAATCACCTCTTGCCTGGGTACAGTTTAAAGTTTCAAGGCTGAGCGCTCCTCCCCTTGCAAAAAAAAACCCCATCCAACACCTGCCACCAGACAGCCAAAAATTGAGCCTTAAAACCTGATTCTCCCAGGCACACCCCACACCCCTGCCCTGCTCCTCTTCCTTAGGCCTCTCCTGGGACCTGTAATTTGTTTGGAAAGCTCCAGGAAGCTTTAGAATAACGAGCAGCTTCTCCTGGTTTTCTTCTGGAAAAATCTGAATCCTTAAATTGCAGCTGAAAACACCGAGGAAAAATAAAAAGGAAAAATCTTGTTTAAAGCAAGACCTTCCCTCCCCCTCTCCCATCCCTCTGGCATCCTTCCCTCCTCTTCCTGCAAGAATTTCTCCTGAAGGACACTTCAAGGTTTCTGGTAGCAGACAGAGTTAAAAGCAATGGATTAAACCAGCCCAGCTGCACCCAAGTTTTTCCTCAGAACCATCAAACAACATCCAGCAATCAGAACAGATATTTTATTTTTCAGTCCCTATAATAAATCAAGGAGGTTTTATTGAAAGGGGGAGGTGGGTCCTGCTTTCCTCAGAAAAAGCTTCCAACACATATCCAAGGAATCTAAGGCACATATTCCTGGTGGACACACAAAGCCAAATCTGGCTTTCTGTGAGAACAAATCAATACCCAGCTGAGCAAATGACTAATTCATCTGATGAATTTTGCCTTTCTGCTCATAACATCTCCCAGAGCATATTGGTAGTTTCCAAAGGAGATGATGGATGTGCTTACTCAGTAAATTTTTATTTTGTTGCTTGTTTGCATATATTCAGCAGTCTGGGCCTGTACTGAAACACGAGCAATCATGTGCCTGATGTGGCAGAGTTTTCTGCAAGAAGCAGTGTTTGCAAAGCTCTTCAAATGTGTGATTTTAAAAAATGAACACTGAGAAAGCCAGAGAAGCCAGGAAAAAAACCAAAAACCAAACCAAAAAGGCTGTTCCAAATCCAAACACTTTTCTTTGGGGTGCAAATTTGTAGGGGTCTGTCTTTATTATAAATGTGTACAATCTAATTTATCCTTACGAGCAGTATCAGAGGTTTAGATTAGACATTAAGAAAAATTTCTTTATAGGAAGCATGGTCAGGTGTCGGAACAGGTTGGAGTCATCCCTGGAAGTGTTCAAAAAACATGGGAATATGGCACTTGATTTAGTGGTGAACACACTGCTGGGTCTGGACTGACAGTTGGACTTAATCTTAGAGGTCTTTTCCCAGTTCAGTGATTCCAGGTGAGGAATTACCTGGTTGTAGGGGTAGAAGAGGGTGCAGACAGCACAGTATGGCTCACTCAGGGCAGCAGCTGCATTGAATTTCCTTTCAGCTGGGAAATTAAGTGCTTTATTCTTCCACTGGAAGGAAAGTAAAGATTTCAAAGCCTCCGGATCGCTCATATCTTCCTCTCCAGAAAATGGAAACATTTCTAGAACGAAAGAAAAAAAAAAAATCCCCAAACAATGGACAGTCAGTAGAGGCAGAAGAGTTTATGGATAGAAGAGGTGGAATGGCACAAGGCTGACTTAAACAGCTCATGTCTCAACTGTACAAGTGCAATAAATAAAAACATTCAACTCATCCATGGTTCCTTTTACAGCCATTCCATGGAGCACACAGCAATAAACCCACCCTTTGCTCTCCCCACCATCCCTCCCTCTGCCAGAGCTCTGCCAGGTGCTGCTCCTGCTAATTAGTTTGCTAATTCTTTATTTTCATAAACCTTTAAAAGGCCCTTGGCATTTCAGGATTAAACCACTGCAGAATCCATCTGGGGGGCCAAGTTTCTTACCCTTGCTTAGGTAGGAAATTCGAGTCACTGTAAGTGTTAAAAGAAATTTTCCACACAAGACTAAGTGTAAATCACTCCCTGCATCACCAATCTGCGAAGTTTCCAAGAGAACAGGGAACTCAAAAACATCTTGGTAGAACATTATCCCCAGAGCTCACACATTAAACCAAATTGTTCACTGCTTCACTGTTAATTACTAGAAATAAGCAGTTAATGTTCTGCTCTACAAGTCTTAAGTCTCCTCCCCAATTCTCCCTCCCTTTGAAGATTTTTTGACTCTCAGGTTACCTGAAAGGATAAAAGGAACTCGGAGTAAAACATTAATGGCTGAGTTCACATCTCAGACTTTAAATGTTCCCCTCAACTAATCTAATCTCTAATTGCCAGACAATGTGGAAATTCGATTGTGTTTAATTAATCACTCCTCTTTGTGAGGTGACGGATGCCGTCTGTGTGGCTCTGTCAAACTTCAAACGAGGGTTACTTCCTAAAAAGTGCCTTTTCTTTTTAAGGCATGAGCCAAAACCCTCATGTTTCTCCAGATTTTAGTTGAGGCACATCAGGTGACAGGCAGGGATTTATGACACCAGTGAAATCAATGAAAGCAGCATCCTAATCCAGAGTGACAGAGGGGGAGAAAAAGGGAATGACTGCTGTGTGTTATCACCTTCTCTCCTCCCAGGATGGACCCTGGGGGACACACAGCTCCTGCACTGCAAGTAGGAGGGACAAACAATTTGTCTGGACTGAATCTTAGTGCAGCATGTGCATCCCCTTAATTTACATGCTCAGTGTTCCTCTTGCAGCCTCCAGATCACCCTGGTACATCACTCCCTGAAAAAGCAGGGAGTGCAGAGAGCTGCTTCTATTCCCTGGTGGGGGAGGGAAGAATCTGTTTGATCAGCCTGTGCCCAGCAGGGCTGTAAATCAGTCCCCAGGAAATGCCAGCTTTCACAAGAGCTGCTCCTGCTCCAGCAGCCAAGCCCCCAAACACCATCCAACAAGTCAAGACAGTGGGAAGAATCTGCCTAAGGAGGACCCTCCAGCACCAAGGTGGCTGCAAGGTCTCCCACCAGAAGAAGGTAACGAGTCTCTGCTGCCTCTCAGCTCTTCACTCCACCTTACACACACCAAGGTCTATCTCCATGGGAAAGACCCAAAAGTGGGAAATTATACCCCAAACCAGAATGAGAGGTAAGAGTATTTTTTTTTTTTTATTCCTTGGTCCAGGCTGTTGGGGCATTCACAGGGACTGGAATGTGGGAAAAGAAGAATCAGTGAGGTGCAGTTAAGCACTGACAGACTTTAATTCTCATTTCTGCATCTGCCAAGAAAAGTTGGGCCCCAACACTGACATGAATTCAAAGCCACTAAAAGGTTAGAATTAAACTCTCCCCACACACACAAGAGCAGACCTGACCTCCACTGCCCTCCAAGGGGAACAGATCTCATTCCACTCAACACCCAACACGGCACTTTTCCTGTAAGATGCAATTTTCTGTGAACTCTCTTTTCCCTTTGCCCAAAATGCTGCCTCACTCTGCAGCCAGCAAAATATTTTTCTTGAGAGGGAAAAAAAAAAAAAAAGGGTGGGAGGTGAGAAGGGAACACCTCCCACAGAGGAGTTTTGTTTCCAGCTGGGTTATCAAAATGGGAACACGCTGCGTTTTCTACCAGTCAAGTGTAACACACACACACAAAGAGTTTCAGGGCACCCAGTTATGGCAATGGCTTCAGGAATTTTTTTGTGGATCAGGCAAGACAAACATTCCTGGTGGTGCTCACTCACCCTCATCACTTGAGGTCTCCTGTTTGACCACGGACAGCGGGGAGCGGGTCGGGGGTTTGCCCAGGGGGTGACGACGACTCTTTTTGATCTCCATCTTCATTTTGGAGAAAGCAGAAGCAGTCTGGAAAGAAGCAGAACAAGCTAGACGGGCATCCCAAAGGAGGGAACAGGACAAGAGAGGCAGAACTCTTGTCATGAGGAGTTCTGAAGTTCACACAGCAAACTTTTCACTGCCTTTTGGCTGAAACACTTCAGTTTTCTGAGCCAGTTCCTGTAGCTGATGAAAGCCAACACTAACTCTTCAGAAGGTGGGTAAACTACAGAGTTTTCTTCCAACCAGAACAGGCTCAGAACATCTGCAAGCTGCCAATTCCATTTGCTTATGAAAAGTCTGGTCAATCACATACACGGCTGGGAACTCTGTGAAAATTATGGATCATCAAATCCCAGAATGGTTTGGGTTGGAAGGGACTTGAAAACACATCCAGTCCCACCCCCTGCCATAGGCAGGGACACCTTCCACTAGCCCAGGTTGCTCCAACCTGGCCTTGGACACTTCCAGGGATGGGGTAGCCACAGTTTCTCTGGGCAACCTGTGCCAGGGCCTGCCCACCCTCCCAGGGAGGATTTCTCCCCAATAACCCATCCAACCCTGCCCTCTGGCAGTGGGTAACCCTCAGTGTTCTATCACTACATACCCCTGTGGTGTGTAGGTACAGGGCACACAGGACCAGAAACATTCTACTAGAACATTCCAGCATATTTACATTGTACTGGACCCACTGCCCCATTTACCAGCCAACAATAACTACAACATTCCCTCTCATCCCAGCAGCTCCCCATCCTGAACTGATCTATGTGAGAAAATGCTCACTCTCTCCCTGTAAAAGCCCTCTGTGGCTCCCACTATCCCACTGCAGGCTCAGAAACAACCACGGAATGAGAGAGCGGTTTGGGTTGGGAAGGGCCTTGAAGGTCACGGAGATCCTTCAGGAAGGGCAGGGACACCTTCCACTAGCCCAGGGTGCCCCATCCAACCCGGCCTCGGACACTTCCAGGGACGGCACAACAACTGCGGCCTCCCCTCACTGCAACAATTTATTGCTTCAAACCAGCAAATCTTACAGTGAAAGCTGCCAACCACTGACCTCTGCAGCGACCTCTGTGCTTGTCGCTCTCTCTGCGTTCTCCTCCTCCTTCCCTGGGATTTCCAGGGGCACCGCCTGCTCCCTCCAGCCCAGGCTCTTCTGGGTGGCGAACTGCTCGAAGGCCTGCTGGCAGGACATGCGCTCCTTGTCGAACACCACCTTCTTGGTCCTGGGCACCACGTAGAGCATGGGGATGATGGGCCTGGGTTTGAAATCCTCCTCCTCCGCCGGCGCCTCCGAGGGCTGGATGATGTTGAGGGGAGCCGGGGGCAGGTTCTTCCCCGCCGCGGTCGGCACTGGGGGTACCGGGGGCACCGAGGGCCGAGCTGCCACCGCCTCGCCCTCTGCCAGCTGCTGCTGGGGGGCTGGGGGTGGCACCGGGGGCTGCACAGGGGGCTGGGGGGCTTGGAGGTGGTGCTGGTGTTGATGGAAAAGGTGCTTCTTCTTCCTCTCGCCTTTCACTTTCGGAGGACGGGCCTTCACTTTGCACTCCCCTGTTTGGAGATAGCAGGCAACAGTGAGCTCCTGTGCCCAGATCCAGTATTTAATATCTCCCTCCTTCCAACAAAGACCACAAACCTGTCCCACCATGGCACTTTTGCTCTAACATGTCCCATCATCATTGCTCTAACATGCCCCGCCATGGCATTATTGCTCCAACATTTCCCACCATGGCATTATTCCTCTATCATGTCCCATCCAGGCATTATTCCTTTAACGTGCTCCATCGTGGATTATTCCTCTCAAACAGGCCCCCTGAGAGCTGCAGACACCCAGCTGTGCCTCAGCACTGACCTAGAGCAGCCCCACGTCACAAAGAAAAGACTTGTGTCGTTTCTATGGACTATTAAATTCTTGACTGGAGCAGAAAGGCTGCCAAAATGAATGTTTCCTGGAGGGAAAAATATCTAAATCCCTAAGAAACTGGACAGCGTGCCAAAACCCATGTCATTTATTACATTAGCCCTGACTCTGTATTTCAAGTATTTTATATCAGCAGTCTCCAAAGTTGGGGGCACAAAATCATCCACTGGGGTGCGGGAAGGAAATATTTTTGTACCGTTAACAAAATAAAATATATCTTCCGAGTAGAGTTTATTTTATCTTTAGACCTTCCTTTTTTAAATCTCTGTTTTTCTGTATGTCTATAATGGACTTATCAGCACAGAAATATAAGTGTACCAGTGTATTTCTGTGCTACATATAAATAAGCATACAAATAAAGACATACATCAGGAGGTGTGCTGAATTTTTTTTTTTGCTGATAAGGAGGTGCAATCAAAAAAGTTTGGAGACCCCCATTCTGTATCATGTTGTGCTAAACCCTCTGGTCCTGCCCCATTTGCTGCTCCCTTTTATTTGCAAGCACAGCTCTTATCTGGGTATTGCTGTGTGCCAACGCATTCAACAGCCCCAGGAAATGAAGAGCTGAACAAAGACACCTGAATCATTATTACCAGAAGATTTCTACTATAAAGTCTTTTTAAAAAAGATGCCTGGAAAGCATAAATCAGGTAGAGCACTGAGCTAAGCCTGTTACAGGCACCACACCAGCACTGGGTACTGAGATATCCTTTACACTGCCCTTGTTCCTCACTCATTTTACCTGTGCAGGTCCCTCACATGGCTCTGACAACCCTTCTTGAACAGATAAACATCTCAAGATCATCATAAAAGGCCCATAAAAGACTTCCCAACGGAACTCTGTCGTGGGATCCACACTCTGATTTTCCACTGAGGGAGTGTCAGGGCAGGAGCTGCTCTCACCTCTCCCCTCTGCAATGATGTTCCCCCTGCCCAGCTCCTCCCTCACTCCAAGGATGGGGTTACCAGTTCCCCCAAAGGAAGGTAAATCAGAGGTGCTCACAGGCAGGTGACAGGGCTCAATTTCTTCCAGAGGAGATTGTTTTTCACCTGCAGATGCTGTGACAAAAGGTCATTTCCCGTCACGGGAAGGGAAGGAAGAGCTGATGACAACCAGAGACAGGTTGTTCACCCCAATAATGACATTTCACCAACCCCAACCTACCCAGACCCTTCCATTACTACCCAAACCTGACCAGCCAAGCCCAGTAAATGGAAAATCATATGAACCATCACACAAAAATGAGGTCTCTGCAGAAGGAAGGGTGAACAATCCCACAGTGAGATGAAGTGCCAACATCCCTGCTGAAATCTTCCAGGGAATACCTCAACCTCAGCATTTCCCAGAAGTCTGCTCTGATGACTTTATTTACACTAACTTATAAACATGGGAACAAGTCCAGCCCAAATAATTACAGCTGTACTTGTGCAGGCACTCCCTCAGATAAACTGGTTTGTTCTATCAGAGAGAAAGGAATATTGAATTTCCTTAGAGAAACAAACACAGTGAATGAAAGGCAAATTGGAATTCTCCCCAGTTGCACAAAACCAGATCATATTTACTCTCTATACACTCTGAGAATTCTCTCCCCAACAACACCACAAATGCCATTCACCAGCTTTATTGACTTCTAAAGGGTAATTTGACAGCAGCTGGCACGTAGAACTGGGCTTAAAAGTCATTGCATTAAGATGAACAAACGAGTTTGCAAGTGAATCTATACAATCAGAAACCAGGGAAAAGGGAGGTAAAATTCCAAGTGCCTATCCGGCTATCCTGAATATTTCTAGGAAGGAAAGGGATCTGCAGGCACAAATCCATTGTAGGTTAACAGAGGAAGGTCTTTCCTGTCCTTCCTCGTGTAGCAGAGCTGGGACACGTGGAAAACACGTGTGACAATGTGGTGTCATGGAGAGAAGAGCTGCGTGTCCAGGGATGGTGGGAAATCCTGGAGAGAGCTCAGGAAAGCTGAGGAGCGGCTGAGGGAGCTGGGAGGGTTCAGCCTGGAGAAAAAGGGGATCAGGGGGGACCTTCTGGCTCTGCAACTCCATGACAGGAGTGGGGAGCCAGGGGGAACTCAGGCTCTGCTCCAGGGAACAAGGGATAGGAGGAGAGGGAACAGCCTCAAGTGCTCTGGGCTGGGGGACAAGGTGGGGATCAAAGGTTGGACCCAATGACCTTGGAGTTCTTTTCCAACCTCAATGATTCAATGATTCTGTGACATCTTTAAGGGGAAGGGGTTTTGGTGAGGAAATCAAACCATTTCCATAGGGCCCCACCCCACAGCTTTGGGCAATGGGATTATAAACAGACGCCACAGGAGTCTGGACCTCCTCCATGCCTGGGATGGGGCAGAGAGAGTTAGAAATGGACTTCAGCCCCAGAGGGAAGGTTTGTAGGCCACTCTGCAGGACTCCTACCAGGCAACCACAGCACCACAGGCAACACCTGCTGACTCACAGGAGATATTTCTGCTGCTCAGCACCCCCAGAGAAGAGCAAAGACTAAAGACTCTCCTTTCTCGTGTCCCAAGACAAACCTGCTAAGAATTCTAAATATATTAATAGCAACATAATAAATTATGAATGTAAAGCTGAGTCACAAAAACCAAAACAAAACACCGTTAAGGGATCTGGGTCAGAAATCCTGAAAACCTCGAGTTATAAATACTCAGCTTGTCCAAATAACCAGCACGAAGCACAGGACGTACTTTGAAACCAGGATTACTCTGAAATCTCCTTCTCCCTCCTTCTCAAGGTCATCTCTCTACTGGTGTAAATAGAAACCCAAGCCAAATTAAAACCAGAGGGATAAAGAGAGGAAGCGAAGGAGGTGGGAGGGGGCAGCTGAATTGCCACGAGCAGGGCCATCCAAGCACAGATGCTCTTTTCTTTTTTCAAGATGAAACCCTAAGACACTTGTGAGAGGCAGCAGGATGTGGAAAACTAGAGAAGTCATTGGGATTTAATTGCTATATTGCAGTGAGGAAGCTGTATATTTGCTAACAGCCACACCAAGCAAGAGCCTGTGCCAGTGGCACTTGCTGCGATGGTGCTGAAAATCAGCTTTTCCCTCCTGAGCTAAGAGTTAAAGAGCTCTTAAGATGTAGTGGAAGTGTATGATTTGGAACCTATTCAGCCAGAACAGAGTTTTTATTGTTCCTTGGCCATTCTAATGATCTCAGATCTGTCCCTGTCACTTATCTCTTGTCTCCGAAGAAAAATCAGCATTTTCGGGCCATTTATTCCAAGCATCAAGTGTTAAACTTGTACAAGAGCTCAGAGCAGACAATTTAACACACTGCTGCTGCTTCCAGGCTTAGGGCAATAGAAATTAACTGTCTGCACTGTGCTGCTGCTCTGTGCAACAATGATTCTCCAGCTCCTGATTTCCCCTGAAAAGAGAAAATACACTGTCTAGTTAAGAGACTCTGGAACTGAACAAAGCCCTCCATTCTCTTCCCAGAGCTTCCATAGATTTCCTTTAAGATCATTATCAAGGTCCTCTGAACACTTTGCAGCATCAGTTTCTCCAAGTGCTAAACAAATAAAGAATGTATACAACAGATTAAAATTAATTCACTTCTCGGAGGAGCCTCAAAGAGGGAGTGTATCAGACACAGCAACCACTTACCCACACGCATTATCAGGGGGAAAAACAGCTTTTTCCTGGCAAAAATGGCAACCTTTGCTACACAGCCAAAGAAAAGGTGTCACAGGAAGAGCCTCCTCCTGCTCAGTGGGTGAGTTCAGGCCTTGGGAATAACCATGTGCAGAGGGAATCCCAAAGGATTTGGAGCTGCCACGGACTGGTTTTAATTTCAGCCTGGCAAAGGAAGCTGAAAAGCTTCCCTGCTCCAGCTGGACTTGAAGAAACCCAAGTGGGACTCGTGCAGCAGCTGTGGATCCCCCCCAACCTAAAGCTCCCTGGATTCAGTCTGTGAGAAACGGGAACAAAGGGAGGGAGAGAGGAAAGATGAACTGCACAAGGCAGTGCACAAATCAATCCTTTCCACGAAAATATATTTTATTTGTTTCCCTATGAAATATTTTTTTAAATATTCCTCCCATCATATATATTTTTAATAAACCTGTTACAGTTTCAAACCCTGCCAAGAAAGCCACTGGGACTGAATCCTTAAGGAGAGGGGAAAAAAAATCAATTGCTGCTGTGAATGATGGTGTATTCCAGTGAGCATGGATTTAATACTGGGAAAAACTCTGCTGATATTTCAACACAAATAAACAGCAGCACCGGTTATTTACAAAGGTGTTTTAGAGAGATAACTTGCCCCCAGCTCCTCACTGCCACCAGTGAGCAGGGCCCTCACCTTCTCCCTCAATCCCTTTGCTTCTCTCCTCTTCCTCCAGGTCTGTCCCTCTTTTCAGCTCCTCTTTTACTTTCACGTCTTCCAAGGCAGTTTCAATAGCCATGACATCCCCAAGAGACTTCTGATCCTCTGTTTTGTGTCTTCTGTGTTGACTCTTTTTTCTGTGAGACCTGGAAGTACAAAAGTGGGATTTGACATGAAAGCACAGCCTTCAATACAGAAAAGCCATCAGTGACTTGAAAAGCTGAATACAAAACAAAAGGATCTTCTTCGGAGTGAAAACACAAGGTAGTTAAAATAGCTACAGGGCAAAGGAGATATCTGAAAGGGAGCAGATGAACCTTGCATAACACAACATTTAAGATCCATTCTTGCAGCCATTAATTGTCTGGGTTTCCTGAAGAGCTTTTTCCCACCATTACTAATGTGTGCTCACAAGCTGCAGTTAAAGTGATTTTAATTGTGGTTTAAATCTATTTTGCTTGTATTTCAAAATACAGATGAAAACTTGTTTAAATCACCCTTTCATCCTCTGCCTCCATTCCATTATTTCGGTTCATTCTGGCCGTGCTTCCCTTTGGCAAACTGCTGGAAGTCTGCAAAGCATCATCTTCCAGCTCTGAGACATTACCCAGCACTGCCAGTTCCTAAAAACACACTGTAATGAATGTTCAGAGCAAAATCAATAGGCAGACTATGATTATTCAGTGGTACAATTCACAAGGTCCAAGGCCTTGGAGAAATCTACCTAAAAAATATGTATATTAATATGATCAGACTAACACTAATGAGCCAATAGCAGTGCTGTTCATTCTTTTTAAAGTCAATGCCACCAAGGCAAAGAGATTACAGTGGCCACAACGCAAGGAAAAATGCAAATTCAGAAGTCAGGATGATATTTTTTTGGTTGGGAACAGTAGGAAGCCAAGCACCCACACAGGGAGGGAAAGCAGGAAGAACAAGAGCCAGAGAACTTGTAAGTCAAGACAAATGCAGGTGAAGGAAAGAGGAAAGAATAAAAAGAGAAAGAAATAAGCCCAGGAAATCCACTCACCGCATCCCACAGGCAGAGCAGTGCCCAACCAGTCCCCAAACAACCCCCACCTCGGAAACCAAACCCCTCCTTCTTCCCCTCTCCCAGTTTTTATGGCTCATCATCACATTTTATGGTACAGAAGCTCCCTTTGGCCACCCTGGGCCAGCTGTCCCAGCTGGGTCCCCTCCCCATCTCTCACCCACCCCACAGAGTGGGGGGGAAATAAAGCTTTGACACTGTGCCAGCAACAGCCAAAACATCAAAGCCTTCTGAGCACTGGAGTAGCCACAAATCCCAGCAACTCCATCCCAGCCCAGTGTTTTTACAGAACCTACCCACTAGCTCCTTGAATTTTGAGTTTAAGTCTAACATGCTCTCTTTTCAAAAGAGATGGATTCAGAGAGTTGCAATTTTTACCCCGTTTTTAGCACGCAGACACTTTTTTTTCTTTGGTTGAAAGCAGCATTTTCCATATGGCCTCACATCCAGCATGGTGTGACAAACAGCAGAACACAACCACTGCATCCATCAGCCTCAAAACGCACAAAAGCTGCAGCTCAGCTTCCCATCCTCAGAGCCCAGAAATTCGGCTGCTAATTGGATTTGGAGCACAACAGAATTAAGGGCCCTTAATCAGGTAACTGCCAAAAGGAGGGAGAAAAAAAAAAAATTCCACCTGAGATGGAAGATGAATAGAAAAGCAGGTTGATCCATATGCACAGTGATTTCTAATTGCCAGACTCTGAGCATATGGTGGCTCTCCAAGTATAGATGTTGCCTTCACACCTGCAAGACAGTCATTAGCAGGAACACAGAGCTGAACCCAAAAGGATCAGCTTTGCTCTTCACCCATATTCCAAGTACACACCACCTTCCCTGGAGGGGGGGGGAAGGTCAGGTGGGAGGAGAAAATAAAGCTGTGAGACTCTGTCACTGCAGCTGGAACTTTTTGGAGCTGAAGAAAGCAGCAGAGTGGTGTTACAAGCTGGTTTTAGGAAAGGGTGTTTTATTCCTACGGTGTGGAAATGCCAGGCAAAAATTGCAGCACAAACCTTTGTACTCACAGGAGATAAAAAAAAAAAAAAAAAGGATCTTTTGGCAGTGCTCTCCTCACTCTGGAGCTGTGGGGAAGAGAGGCAGAAAGCTCCACTTTTAAAGAAACTGCTTCCAGAACTGCAGGCTGAAGGCTGAGCAGTTTGTGAGGTGAAGCTGTTCTGGGTCTGCCACAATTCACACACCACAAATGGGCTGCTGGGGACTGGACTGGGCTGAAACAGCCTCTTGCTGAAGCCACAAAGTAAACAAAGTTGAGTTTTTCAAGGTAACTAAGTCTGACTGACCTTAGAGAAGAAATAACACATCTCTGCAGAGTTTAAAAGCTCCATTTTCCAGGAGAGCTGACAAAAAAGCAGCATTTGTACTCTTTGAAGAACAGACCACAAAGTGACTTAAATTAAGTAGCTACAACTGTGAAGAGGTTTGGGCAGAGGTGAATCCCATCCCTCCATCCTGCTGAGAAAAATCAGGCTTCAAGTGAAATGATGCCTTGGAAAGACATAAGCACAGGAGAGAAAGTACTGCTAAGGAGTATTGAACAGCTTCAAAACTGCTTCAGGATAATACTGAAATAATCCAGGAAACACTGAAGAGATAAGGAAAAAAATGTACCTGGATCTTTTGCAATAGGCTCAGGCTGAGAGGCTTCTCTGCTGAGGGAAAATAATCCTTGGTGTTCATACAGTGCCTTACACTGTGCAAATATTTATATATATAGAAGTAACCCTTAACAGTGACAGGCAGTAAAGAGATTCCCGATTTCCAGATGAGGAAGAAAAAGCTCCAGAGACCCACTGGAGTTCAGTCATTGCCCAGAGAGCACAAATGGCAACCTCCTGACTCTGAGATTGCACTGCTTTTCCTGCAGCTCATTATAGGAGGAATAGCTGGAAACATCTGAGGAATGTAACCTCTGGAGCAGAGCAATATTGCAGAGGTCAGTCATCTGCCAAATGCCATATTTATCGTGTCTTTTGGAGCATGGATCTAGTGGGGAACACACCTTTCCACTTCAGCATTTGTAAAATCATACTGGACAAAACATTTCATGTAGGAAACGCAAGTCACAGGACCCCCAGTCCAGTGGGGTGACTGAAACTCCTGGAAGACAAACAGTAGTGATGGAGAAAGAGAGCTAACATACTACTAAAAGTGACTCTTTCTTTGATAAAATGCCTAAATACATCAGCTACCATCCAATTATTAGGTTTTTAAATTGTTACTCGCAGTCCTTATCAAAGATGGCCCCAGGAACTTATTTAACTTTTTTTTTTTTTTTTTCCCCCTGGATTTCCAAGCAGTGATACTGGAAGTGAAATTACCAGCAGAAGATTACAAGTGGATGAAGCAACACAATCTCCCAGAGCCTGCCAATGCTCTCAACCAGGAATTTAACAAAGACCAGATGAGAGCAGAAAGAAACCACGTGCTGCACTGCAAGTGCTTTGGGGAACAGGAATGAGAAAGGTGTAAAAAATGAGAATATGGGAGAATATGGAAGGGCACAAACTTCACCTCAATTTCTTAAAATAGAGAATCTCATTCTTGAAGTAAGCCTGAGGAGGAAGGGAAGTTCTCCCACCACCAGCCTACATCCAAACCCCTCCAGTTCAATTCCACTCTGAATTTTTATCAGTCACCTCATCCACAACCAGTTATCATCACACACCCCTACTGGTTCAGTAGATGAACTCAAGAGTGAAAACCAGAGCAGGCATGAGACAGCTGAGGGTCTCCAGTGACACAAGAGACCACAGAAGAACTACCCCAAACCAAGAGGAAGCCTTGGGAAACCTCAATGCCCAAAGATTTACCGTGAGTTTTCAAAGAAGGTGACATGAAAAAAAAAAAAAAAAAAAACAACAGTGACAAAAGGAAAACACCTCCAGAGTTGCTATTTTAGGAAACTTGACAGGAGAAAAGAACGAAGAGATTGAAGCTGAGGAGGGAAGTCACGTACCGGTGTTTGTTGTCCTCTTCCTCATCTCCTATCCTACAAAGCAAGATTCCAACAGGAAAAGGTTAGCACGCCAAATTTTCACCTCAGGCAGTGCTGTTAACACACAAAACCCACAGACTTGGAGAAAATTAAGACAGATCAAAGGAAGCACAGAAAGGCATGCATAAAATCCCTTTTGCAACTGATGGGGCACTTTTTTCCCCCCCCCCTCCTGCTTTCTGATAAGTAAAGCTTTAAATGTTTACTATAGATTTTTTTTTTTGTCTTCCAGGATGAGATGAGATGTGAGGGGGCACCCGGTGTCCTACTTTGGAAAACAGTGTGCTTTTATAACATTTAAAGGAAAGAGAACAATGAGGGACACATTACCCAAGACAAATTACAAGAGGAATTGTATGAAAAGAACAAAGCGGGGGGGGTGTGGGGTGTGAAAGACTTTGAACTATGTCAAACTAAGAATTACAGCATTTAAAATCTCGGCAATTAGAATCAAAGTGCTCAGGCACAGCGACGTTTTCTCTTTACCTGCGGAGCAATTTGGCCTTCAGCTCTGCCTTTGTCTCGTTCCAGGCATCCAGTTCTGGGCTGGTCAGAGCTGTGGGTTTCATGTGGTCCAGGACAGCGATGTCTTTTCCTTGTTTCCACAGATCGTACCGTTCTGGCTGCAGGACCCTCACAAACACGTCCATGGAGATCTTCACCATGTCCTTGCGGCACGTGCACTGCGAGAGAACCACCCCCCCAACACAGGACACGTCACTCTGAGGGACTTTCCTCACCTCCTCAGCCAAATTTCCCTTTCTCCAGAGGCAGATGAACAGGGCAGTTAAACTTCTTAACGACACACCACGACATTGCACATCAATCCTGGGCAAGAGTTGAGAAATAAATCTACAACAGTAAGTACAACCTGCACCTAAACCACGTGGGCAGAGGGAGAAAATGTGAATTATTCATCTCGACCGGCCTATGCTCGTTAAAACTAACCTGGAAACCCAGGTGGTTTTCCTTGGAAATATCCATTTGGTGTGAGGAAGCACTGGGGATTCTCACCCCTGGACACCAGTCTCGATCAAAATGAGCATTTAGTCTTTATAAACTTAATCAAAGGAAGGTAGAGGGTGGAAGAGGACACAGGAACCCCTCAATGCCCTCGTGGCTCTGGGGGCTGCAACCTCAGCTCTGCTTTTTGCGAGTGGCTGAGCCCCCTTTTAGCCCTGCTCTAAGGGGTAAAGCTTTGCAGGGTGTGAACTCTCACCAAACTGAGTTTCAGCTTTGAGGTTGAGGTAATTAGAGCCACTTTGCAGGACTGGTTTGGGCGTTTTTTTCACCCTTCACATCTTTTCAAAATGGTTCTACCCATTCTCTTCACAGAAACGCCTGAAATTAAACCTGTTTCTCCCTTTCTTCCTTCACTTTTCACCACCTTTATTAACAGATTTATGACTGTAGTTAAGAAGCCACTGAGAGAGGGGGAAAAGAGCCTTTCTGCACAGTTCTCCACTATCCCACTTCCTCCTGTTTTCCATGTTGCAAGGACCTCTGGCTGCTTCTGCTGCTCCGACTGGGACAGCGCCGGTAACCCGAGTGGGGAGCAGCATTTATGGACAGGAATTTTCAGGAAAACATCATTCATTTAATGAAAAATAGCGCAGGACAGAAAGGCTGGAAATGCAATTCGGCCCAAGCACGGCAGGAACACAAATGGCACCCGTGGCTTCAAATTCCAGCCCAGGCAGGAGCTTCCCAGCGGCACCTCCATCAATCCTGGCTTAAGGGATTTGTACTGAGCAGGTTTTCAGTCATTTTTTTCCTTCAGGAAGTTGAAAAAGCACCTGTGCAGGGCTACAAAGAGGAACAGAGAGGAGCATCCCCCAGCACACAGCAGCAATGAGCTCTGGGGATTGAGCTGCTCAGCCTCCACAGAGGATGAAAAATGGCTTAAGAGGGGAGCGGGTCCCTTTTGTGATGCTGACCTGGAACCAGCAGGTCCACACACAGGTCATGCCTTCAAATCCAGCAGAGCAAATCCCGAGGCACAAGGGTCTAAAGGCCTCCAGAGCAGTTTTCCAACCAGCAGCAGCAGTTTAAGAGTCTCCCAAAAGCGTCCACAAGGATTATTAGGGGGAGCCCACACGCCGAGCTCTCGGAGCGCTGACTCCGTGGGCTGCATCTGCCACCTCCCACACCACCAGCAGCCTCTGCAGCAGCTAAATGCCTTTCTTTACACAAATCCACCATGATGTATGTTTATACTTCAATTTTAATTTAATTCTATTGCTTTCACACCAGCAGGCATGAATAATTTAGCAGAGCCTCTTTCCTCTGGGGCTTCTTCCGGACCGTGCAGTTTTATTTCCTCAGCTGCTGCAGTTGTGTCATATCCACGTTCCCATCATGGGCTGGAGATTTTTCCAGCCCCTGCCCCTCAGACAGCAGTGAAATCCTGCTTGATGCAGCAGATGCTTCCAATACAGCTGGAAAAGGGGAGGTGCACGTGGGTGTGAGGGGTGGCAGAGGGAGAATGGGGGGATCAGGAGGAGACTGTGGGTAGAGAAGGGCAAGAAATTGCTTTTCCAATTAATTAGCTGCCCCAATCCATTAGAGCAGGGCAAAACTGGCAAGGTTGTGTTTCCTGGCAATGACATCCAATTCCACATATTGCCTTCCCCCTTCCATATACACAGAGTAATATTTCTTTCCACGTATTTAACTGTGGTCATAAACACACATATTTCCTAACAGATATTATGTCTCCACACCCCCCATCTCTGTCTATCCCTATCCTAATTTCTGCAGAACAAATCCTTCCACATTCCCTCAAACTCCAACACTTCTATATCCCACTATAATTAAAATATTATAGAAAAAAAAAAGAATAAAATCGAGCATGTCCACACTTAAACACCATCGAGAGAAACAAAACCTCATTTTCTTTCCATGAACCAAAAGCAAAAGTTTGGGAATTCACAGAATTCCTATGGACCAGCAGCCCTGGGAAGGATTTCAGGGTGACATGAGCACCCAAAGCACAGCCCTGCACTAAATGGCAACGCCTCTCATGTCAGAATGAGAAATTCAAGGAACTCTGGGATCTAATCAAGTCTCATCTCCGTCATTCCCCATTTGGCAGCCAGACCCCCACTCCAGGCTCCTTGGGAGCAGCAGGGCTGGCAGAGCCACAGCTCAAACAACTCAGTAAACACCAGAATATTCCTAACTGGCATCTCCAAGGACCAGCTGCAAGTCCTGAAAATGGGGGTGGGGGAAAAAAAAACCCAAACCAAAATTCAACCTGGTTTTCCAGCTGGCTCTTTGCCTTTGGCTACAGGGGAACAAGAGCAACAAGGCAAGGCTTTCCACATTCACCAAAATCTGCAGGAACTTAACTTGTTCCATCTTCTGAAGGCTTTTCCCAGCCTCCCCTCTCCTTTTCCATCAGTTAATGGCTTTGCTAACCATAAGCACATGCAAAGGCAACTTGCAACCCAAGCACATGGAAAAATACTGTGAGGAAATGCACAATTAAGCCCTTTTCCAACCCAGAAACCCAACGTTCTTCTTCTCCTTATTATTTCATTATCTGCTACTCCAATTTGGAGCCTGTGGTAAAATATGTGACCACACCAGGAGACCTGTCCCATCAATTCTAACTCCAAGACTGGCAGTGGGAAATTTGTGGCTGTTGAATGCACAACCATTATCTTATTTGCAGCAGTTTCTAACATAAAAACACATATAAAATACAAAAAAACTATGTAAAATAACAGTCACATAAAACTACTGTCTCCTTGAAGTAATAAAATCAAATGATATATGGAAAAATGCACTAATTCAACCTCAACCATCAGCATTAGTTATTTAAGGATATTTCCCTCAGTTCCCAGCTATTAACACTAAACTCAGCACCTCCATAACACATAAAAAGTTAATGTAAAATAAGCCTTTTCCATATGTAGAAATAGTCCCAAAAATTATACATTTAAAGTGGCACCTCTGGTTCTCCCAAAAAAAAAAAACCTTCTTATTTAGATGAAATTGTTGATAAGACACAGCTGAGTCTTTTTTGCCTTAATGGAAATTTAAATACAAAGAACCCCAGCAGGCTCAGAGTTGAAGTTCTTTCAGCTATTAAATCCCAGAGAAAAATCTCTGCTGAAAGCTTTTTCTATCAGCTTTTCCCAACAATGAAGCCTAAAAGCAAGTTCCTGGGAAGGAGGGGATGGTTCTGTTCAAAAGGCAGCCGAGAAACTCTCGCTGTGTAATAGAGGAGCACACACTGCTAAGGCAGACAACACTCCCAAGCTTTTTTCCATACATTTCCAGGAAAAAACAGAGAGTTTCAGCTTTTGGGAGTCCTCCCAGAGCGATGCTCTTAAGCAGAAACCCAGTTTGTCACCACATTCCAGGGGTGTTACTGAGATCTGGTTCAGACTCATCCAACAGGACAGAGCAAACCAGTTTGGGTTCTGGTTACCTTTCCCTTCCCCTCAGCCTGAAAGATGAATGGCAGGTATTCTGCAAGGAAATAAGGAGTTAAACTCTGAGGAGAAGCAGGAAAAACCCAAACTGCAGAGCTGGTGTGTTTAATGGTTGGTAGTTGAAAGCTTGTGGGAAGGAAGATGAGTCTTGACCCCCCGTTTCCAGCATAATTACCGGCATCGCCGTAAGTCTCAACAACAAACCAGTTCATTAGGAAACCCACTGGAAACCCTTCCCAGAGCTTCATAAACAAAACAATTAGGCAAAGATTTCCATGGACTCCCCCTGGTCCCTGGCTGCAGGGCACACTTTCTCCTTGCCTGCCTCCTTAACGTGCTTCCAGGCGGATTTCTGTGGGCAGAGGGAGTTGGGTAAGTGGCAAGTGGGGAGTCAGACTCATCCCACTCATAAGAAGAGGATTCTGGTTTAAGACATGATCTAAATGCTGTGTGGCTTGTTTCATTGCAGGCAAATGAAGTAACAACCCATCCCAATGGGAATCAGGCTTCTGCTGAGAGAGGACGTGGAGATTTCTCCTTTTTCCTGTTTGCAACCTCTGCCACAATTCTTTATCTTTCACTATTCCATAGACTACACCTGCAAGGATGCTCCTGAATCCATCTCCAGTGCACACAGTCCTCACTCCTGCAAGACAAACAGGGGGACCTGAGTTATGTGTCTCTGAAGTGGCTGGAAGAGCACAGGAGGAGGCTCAGAGCTCCCAGCAGCACTGCAAGAGGAGAACTCAATAAAGCACCAGCTCCCTCCTGCTTTGACACACTCATCCCAGCACAAGGGATAAACAAATCAGGCCTTTTCTCCAGTGCTTGTGACACAGTCTGTAGTGCATCCCCAAAGTCCTTGGCACAGGAATGATTGGGGCTGGGATCCTTATGAGGGACCCCTGTGAGAGGGAATCAGCTGCAGGGAGCATGTCCTTCCCAAGGGGATTTACTGCAGGCACAGGACACACGACCCACACTGCTCAGAAATCCCAGGGAGGGACTGGGACACTGTGTCAGCCCTGCAGCATCAACCTCCAGGGGTTCAGGGCAGCTTTCCATCCTGGAGAACAGCAGTTCCCATCCTGGAGAACAGCAGTTCCCATCCCAGGGAACAGCAGCCACCCCGGGCTGGAAAAGCCATGACTAAGCAGCACCAAAAAAAGAGCATCCTTCACACCTTGCAGTAATTAAGCTCAAGTAAATTAGGCTGAGGAGCATTTAAAATTGACCTGGTCTGTATAAAAAAAAAAAAAAAATCAGTTTGAAACCCCCCATTTTGGTGGTCAGGGCTAGGCCAAGCTCTGAGCAGGAGGGAGTTGAGGTGCCTGAAGCCACCACTGTCCCCCCAGGCTTGTCCCATTTCCTGTGAACAAAGTCCTGAACAGTTTATAATATATAATATATAATATATAACAACAGTATCTAAGTCTGGATTTCAAGCCAGTCTCTCTCAGATGCCCCTTCTCAAGGGCAGGACATGCAGAAGGGCCAGGTACCTGCTGACACCCATCCATCTGCTCCGGCAGCATCCCAAGGACTGGAATCCTGGAAACCTCCAGGTATTTATTGTGCTGACACAACTCTCAGAGTTCTCCCCTCATTAACAAAAATCACGAGCAGAACCTGCCAGTCAGTCCCTTCAGAAGAGGAGCTCAGAAAAGAACTCCTAACACACAAAGCTTCGAGACAGTCCCTAAAAAAAAAAAAAAAAAATAACCATCTCCTTTCCACCTCAGCAGGAAAAACCCTGCAAAAACTCCTTTTTATCGCACAGAATCAGTGCTTTGCCAAGAGTGAGGCATTAGGGGTGTTTACAAATAATACAAGAAAATAAGTAGGAAAAAAAGGTGGAAGATTTTGTACAAGAGCAACTTCGAATCTGTCTGATGAAAATAAACCACGGAAATGTTATTCCATAATAGATTTTTTTTTTAATGTATTGTAAGCTTAAAAGGTCTAATTAGAGTAAAAGAGCAATTCTGAATGTCTGACAAAAATAAAATATGGAAATGCTATTTCATGAAGAGATTTTTTTATGTGTTCTGAGCTGAAAAGGTCTAATTAGAGTCAGTTAAGGCATTGACACAAAGGAATGCAAAGACACGATTCTGATTTCCTTTATTTTGGGGAGCAATTTTACAGTATTACCAAACAGTTTCTGCAGGGAAAAAAAAATCCTCACAAATTTTATTTTCTTGGGAAGTACTGATGTTATAAGGGGAAACCTACTAAGCTCTGAGCAGTAAGAAGAAAACTTATATTTTCCATGGAAAATTCTATGCCAGACAACCTCAGATCACAGATATTGCACATATAAATTTGAGATTATTTCAATAATATATATATGACAAGAGAGGAGAAGGTTTGGAAGCAATAAGCCACGTAGAAGAGCATAAGCTGAGACCCAAAAGGTCCCTGTTTTGAAGATGCCTTTGTAGATCAGTAAAATCCAAATGCAAATGTCTTGTTTTCCCCTTCCCTAAATGACTGAGCAGCAGAGCAGGAAGGGTTTTATGGGAATACTGCCTGGGATGAGACAAAGGCTACTTATTTCAGAACCTAAAATGCAGGATTTGGGAAGGAAGGGCAACTTGACCCTATTTTATATCGAGATAGATCATTCCAGCAGTACCCCTGGAGTAAAGAGGAGATAAATGAAGGTATGAAAGTGTTGACAGGAACCCAGAAGTTACCCAGGAGTGTCTGTGCAGGAGTTGTTCCCCTCCCATCCACTTATTTCCAGTCCAGTTTGCAAAAGAAATTGAAAAGCTGACCTGGGACTTGATTTTCTGCTAAAATTGTACAAAAATTGTACAAAGAGAAAGCAGTTTTTTGTCTAGCAGGGGATTTAGAGGTCACCTCGACTCGGGGAAGGGCATTTTACCGATCCTTCCACTCCAGGCTGGTTATTGTGTATTTTTTACAGCCTGGGCAGGTTTCTCTGTGGTCAGAACATTCCACCCATCTGGCAGGGAATTAGCCCAGCTCTGCCTGTGTTTCTCCAAGGTGAGCCATTACCTTCCTCTCTCTCACATCACTGACATGCAGAGCTCTCAGTAGAGCAGAAATCAGATTTCCTCCCCAGGATGATGTCCAGGAGAACATTAAACAAGCGGCTAATTATGAACCTTGCCTCGTCACCAATCTCAGAAGCGCTGGGAGGACAAGAGAGCTGAGCTGATCACCCAAGGAATGGAGGGAATCACCTGCAGCCAGCTGGTTTAGTGCAGGAACAGCAGGTTCCTGCAGAGCTGAGAGTCCCCAGGAACTTGATCAAGGAGTAGATGATCAGGAAGAAACCAAACCTGTTGGATGTGGGCAAGGATAACCTAATTGTGCCTGAGAGCACAGAAATCACACACTGGAGGATTGTGGATTCACAGAATGGTTTGGGTTGGGAGGGACCTAAAAGATCATCAGTTTCCAACCCCTGCCATGGGCAGGGACACCTCCCACTATCCCAAGCCCTGGCCAACCTGGCCTTGGACACTTCCAGGAATGGGGAGTCCACAACCTCTCTGGATAATCTGTTCCAGGGCCTCACCACCCTCCCAGGCAAGAACTTCCCTCCACGTTTCCCCCCCCCCCCACAAACACCAGGGCAGCTCCAGTTTCCACCCTCAGCTGGCATTTCATGAAGCCCTCGCTTAACTTCAGATGAGATTTAAACAAACCTCGTGCCCTCACAGGTGCACCAACACTCACCCCTCCTCTGGAGCACAACACCCAGCTCCCCGAGGGTTAACTGGCGTGTGATTTAAGCAGTATTAACCAGAAAGCTCAGAACAGACAAGTGGCACCGAGTGCAATGGGAATAAATGTGGCATCTCCTTCCACACTTCCCCTTCCCCTCCCCAGGTTTGCTCAGAGCTCTCGCTGCTGCTTGTTCAGTAATTTCACGCTACGCTGCTTAACAATGTAAGCATGGAGGCTCCATCTAAAACTGCACTTCCCAAATGTCACTTGTTTGGGAACACATGGCTGAGCCCAAAATTGCTTTTAATATTCGAGCGGTGCCCGCTGGCACTGCTGTAGTTAAAGGGCTGCAAGAATTTTCCCTGATAAACCCCATTTTCTGGGGTGTAAGAGCAGCACCGTTTGCTACAGATAAACCTGCCAGACAAGGTCACAGCACACGAACCCCATTCTTTGCATTTCTGAACCAAGGTTGCTCGGCTGTTTTTTGAGTTCGAGACGCTTGGTTTAAGGTTTTTCTTACGGTTTAAGGTTTTTCTTACCCTTCCTTTAACTCCAGAACAAATTCAAATGTAAGACCCATCCCTGGAAGTGTCCAAGGCCAGGCTGGACGGGGCTTGGAACAACCTGGTCTAGTGGAAGGTGTCCCTGCCCATGGCAGGGGGTGGGACTGGATGGGCTTTAAGGACCCAATGAAATAATAAAATCTGCTTATTTTAGAAGAATAAGAAAGGATTAAGCTGCATTACAAAAGTTACAGACTCAAGCTGAGTTGACAGAAGAAAAAGAAGTGAAGGAGATATTACAAGTGCCATTCTAGGGGTAAAACTGAGTCTTTCTTTCTGCAGAGGAACATCTGAGGCAATTTTCAAGCGCCACCCCTTCCGTATTCATTTCTCTTTTGCCCAAAGACTGTGTGGAACTGATCCCTAATTTAAAAAATCACAGGTTCATCAAATGAGCTTTGCTGATCGGTTGTTCCCCAGACTCCACAACAGGAGAATGCAGGAGGTGTGTTGTGGCAAAACCAAAGTAACAAAACACAGCAGAAATTTGCCCTAATGAGAAATAACCACATATTTCAGCCTGACTCCCCTCTCCAAATGTAACTTGAGTGCACAGATTAGAGGAATTCAGCTACTTTCAGGATGTTATTACCATAGTCTTATTAAAGCTTAAAAAGTATTTCCAGCTTATTCCTTCCCCTCCAGTGTGCACCTAATGAGTTGTACTGGGTTACATCAGTCACCTCACTCACTGTGAAATGCTGTTTGGCTGCATCAGAAAGCTACTTCCAAATTACCAATCTCCAAACAACCTGTTTTGTAACGCCCAGCACTCGAGAAAGTCCCCACTGCACCCTCAGAAGGACAGGAACTACCAACAGGAATAAAACAGCCACGTGGGATGGTGAAAGAGCACATCACGATGGCACTTCCCGTTCTGTCCTTAAGCCTCCCTCTCTCATTCCTCTGTTATTTCATGAGCTGGTGGTTTCAAACAACACTTCATCCCAGCTGACACCTACTTGGGTTGCCATTTTTCCGTAGTCAATCCATCTCAGAGTGGCGAAGTTGGTGGACTCGGCGCAGTTGAAGCCGTGGTTGAAGCCAGCGTGGTATCCGTAGGGAAAGGTGATCATGAACTCTCCGGCTTCCTGGGTGATCTGGAAAACAGAGGCAGAGGGAGGAGACATCCCACAGGTCAGATAATGTGCAGAATAGGGACCTATTAAAAATATTCACCAGTTAAATCTCTTTCTTTCAACTGAGCAAGGCAGCAGGACAGTCATTGCCAACTCCTGGCTAAACCTGGGATAATTCCTGGACAACTGCAAAGATACTGAAGTATTTCTCCTAAGGAAAAAACCCAGAACAGTGGATGGAAAGGGCACAAGCCCTGAACTATTTACACCCACAGGTTCTAGTTAAAAGGGTCTCAGGCTGCAGCATTCCAAGAGATCAATAAATCCTCTGACTGTGACCACTTTGGCTCATGGCAGGTCCAAACCTACACTCCCACCACCAGGCCAGAGGAGCCAAGAACTCTGGATTTCCCTCCTCCACAGGGCAGGGTCCTACTGAAGCACCTCCTGCCTTTCACTGGATTTATTCCCCCACTCACATTTATCAGCCTCACTCCCATTTGTTAACCCAAAAGTCAAACACCTCAAAAATTACAGCCCATCATTTGTCTGCTTTGGGAGTTGCCCAGAGAAGCTGTGGCTGCCCCAGCCCTGGAAGTGGGCTGGGTTGGAGCAATCCTGGGATGGTGGAAGGTGTTCCTGCCCAGGGGAGGGGTGGAACTAAAATGGTCTTTAGGGTCCCTTCCAACCCAAACCATTCTGTGACTCTACTTATATTAAAATTAAACAACAATAAGCACTATGGCCATCATTAAAAAGGGTTAAAATCTACAGCTGGAACCAGAGGCCAAATAAATCTGTGATGCTTCTGAAAAAATCCTCTTTTTGCATCTTTTGCAGAGAAGCCATTGGGGAAACAAGGAATTTAATTGTTAAGAGTCTGGAATGACTCCTGAGAGCAACTGGATGTACCAGAGTGGGCTGGGAGCAGCTCCCCCAGCTCAGCTCTTGTGTGCCAGCTCCTCCCTTCCCACGGATCAGCAAAGAGGCAAAGCTTGACCTTCCCTGCCTTTCCAAGCCAGAAGTGCTGACAGACCTTTCCCAGCAGTCACATGCCAGGCAATTCCATTTGGAGCCCTTCCCACCGGCCATAACTCACAGCCCAGCAGTTCAGAGATTCCAAAGGACTTGCACTTCTCAACACAAGGATGGGCCCAAGTGGAAAATGTAAACAGAGAGAGAAGTTCAAACACTCTTCACTTGGCTGGGCCAACATCTCAACTTGCTGATGTTGTTAACATTCATAGAATAGTCTAAAAAAACAGGTAATGAAACCTGCTGTGATAACACAAGAAGCTCCTGCAGGATTCCTGGGTGGGTTGCTCGAGTCCAGCCTTCACCCAGAGCATCCCCCCCCCATCCATCCCCTCCGTAAATCCCAGCAGTGCTACAGCTGTAACTCCAGAAGACACAAAGATTATGTCGCTGTCAGTAAATCTCCATCCTGGTGTCTTCATTTCAAGCCCACAGTGTGTGTCAGCCATGGCACTGCTGTCAACATTAGCCCACAATAAATTAGAAAGCCCTCAAGATGATGGATAGGCCATGCAGAAAAGTAATAACTAGTGAAGGAAAGCCAGCACAAACTGCCACTCATGGAGAAAGCCCCGAATTTACTGACTCCTGCAAGCTCTTGAGGAATAAATGGAGAAATCAATAGGAGATTACAGAAATACACATTTTTAATTATTAAAAAGCCCTCCTATTGATCTGGTTCTTTTTTTTTTTTTTTTTTCAGAACACCATTATAGAGATTTATAAATGCTGCCTATTCACTTCATTGAAATCTGCCAAGAATTCAGATGGAGGGATCCCATCTCTATTCCCAGAGAAAAAAAAAGGGCACTTGTTCCCTGTTTGTGAATAATACTGATCCTCCTTCAAAAGCTCCTATTTCAGGACAGGAAGCTTCAGACACAGGTTGCTCAGACTGAAGAGATCTCCTCCTTTTCACACCTAAAAAACAGCTTTCTGGGGAGTAATTGTCATAAAAACACACTGTAAATCAGGATTAGGAATTATATTTAAGTAACATGCTATAATAACTATAAGTATATTTAAGGAGCATGCTATAATAATTCTATGTAAGTATATTTAAGGAACATGCTATAATAATTATATTTAAGCAACTTGCTTTAAAAAAGGCAGTTTGGTGTTGACATCAATACTGTGCTCTGTGGAGGGTGGGCAGGCCCTGGCACAGGTTGCCCAGAGAAGCTGTGGCTGCCCCTGGATCCCTGGAAGTGTCCAAGGCCAGGATGGAACAACCTGGGACAGTGGGAGGTGTCCCTGCCCGTAGCAGGGGGTGGCACTGGATGGGCTTTAAGATCCTTCCAAGCCAAACCACTCTGGGATTCTGTGAGATCGGTTTGGCCCAGGAATCCTTTGCCACTCCCCACATCCACGGGCTCCGTGTGCTGGGAACAGGCAGCACAGCAGAGGTTTGACTGATCCTGCACAGATACAAATCCCTGTAAGCCTTGGCTGAGGAGATTTACTTCAGAAGACTTTAAGAATAAGCACATTAAAACGATCATGCCAAACAAACATGACCCCTCAGCTCCAATAAGAGGGTTTAAGAGACTCAGGGATCCTTCCAGGCTTAGAGCAACACGAGCACTTACACAACAGGGAACCAGCACATCCAGCCTGGGCTCCTACTGGATCCACCAGGAAAAAAAGAAGTGTTCCTGACTCACCAAAGAGCTTTGCTGCTTGCTGATGAGCCAGAAGATCTGAATTAACCTGTCCCTCCCTACCTGAGAGGCTCCTGAACTTCAGGGGAAGCTTTTCTTCACTTCCCAGTCTCAGCCAAACCCCCAAATGCTCCTTTCCTGGTTTGAACCAACAGGATGCATTCAGCACAATAATGCACTCAGAAATTAAACCAATTTACCCCCAGGGAATTGGTGCTGTGCCCTGTGCACCCCAACAGCCTGCCAGTGTGTGTTCCCTGCACCCCTGGACGTACCCGGTCGAAGGGAATCCCGTATTTCTTCAGGATTGAGGGAGAGATGAGGGTCATCTTGTGACGGAGGAAAGCATCACATCCCTGAGAGCTTCCTGGGAAAAATCCTGTGGGGACATTCAGAGGAGGGATATCACTACAGGGAATGTCACATCCCATGGATTCGTTAAGCAGAGACAAGTATTTCATAAAGATAAAGCAAAAGCAGACAACCAAGATGTCAGTAATTAGCATGGTTTTGTTAAATATTATATAAATTTTGTTAAGATTCCAGACCAATCTGCCCCTACAGACCACTCCCTAAAGAGGAAAATCAGCATGTAAATGTTAATAATTGGGGAAAGGAAAGAAAATAAAACATCTCCCTCCCAGGCAGTGGCAAGAGGGTCATCAACAAGTGGCAGAGACAGCAGGACCTGACCCAGTGAGAAACTCAGAACCATCAAGTGTCAAACCCTTCCTCAGATACAGGATCCACACCGAGCTGTTCAACCCAACCCCAAACAACAAAGAGTCCTAAAAAGGGTGGTAAACACTGAACGACCTCCTTGATGCCACCAAATGGAACCCCATTTCCTTCAAAGAGCATGTTTTTTCCCCTCCAAGTGGGTGACTCAGTGACAAATTGTGTGTTTACAGGGATTCAGACCCATCACCATTTAGGAAAATAAATAAGCCAAGCCCTGGAAACAAAAGTAATTGATGAGACGTAATGGAAGGGGTTTCAGATAAGCAAAAAGGATTACTGGATTCCAGGTTTTCTTACATTTTTTGCACTAAAAGCATTTCAATTAAAATTATGACTGCCTGCTACCCAGCCTGTCCTTCCTCTCTGCAGTCCCTCTTTTTAATGCACAGTTTAAGTGGCTCTCATTAAAGCCACTAATAAAGGAGCACATTTTAAGTGATTAGCACCAATAACATGGCAACACATTAACATTCTCTCCGTGGGCTCCACAGCTCTCCCAGCGAGCCCATTTACAGCTCAGCTATTCATTTTCCATATTAATTGCACACTCATTTCTCCCCAGTAAACTTCTCCCTGGTACAGCCCCACTGATGTGGAGGACACGGGGAATGGTCAGGGAGCAAAAATGCCTCCTCGGAGCTGTATAAAACATCCTCCCCCCATCCCACCTTCCAAAAATCCAGAAAACTAAAACGAAGACCAGATCCTTGATAATTTCCTTCTGGATTTACGTCACAAACCATCCAAAAATTGACCAGCCGTAAAAATTAGTTACAAACAGTGAGAAACTTCATTATTGCTTCTGTCAGAGCTGGGGGGGGGGGTAGATTTCAGAGCCTGCAGAACATGAGCCCTCTGCACTGACTGACTTCTTGGAAAAAATCACTTTTTCATCTGGTAAAATCTGGCAAATGACTGAACTGAAGTGCAGCTTTGAAAGGCACCATTTCTCAGCAGACATTTCTGATATTATTTGTATTTAGGGATCAAGGAGCTCACAGCACTACCATGCCCTAGGAAATTCCTTCCCAGTTCTTCTACGTTTATCCCACACAATCAGTTGATTCCCTTGGCACTCTCTCCTTTTTAAATTATTTTTAAAATTCTACTATGTTAGTCTATTATTTTTATTCTGTTATTTTAATGTTTATTCTATTTTATTATTACATGTATTGGTTTTATTCTATTATTTTTATTCCATTATTTTAATGTTTTTTTCTATTTTATTATTACATGTATTGGTTTTATTCTATTATTTTTATTCAGTTGTTTTATTTTTATTCTTATTTATTATGATTGTATAATTTTTATTCTATTATTTTTATTCAGTTGTTTTATTTTTATTCTTATTTATTATGATTGTATAATTTTTATTCTCTTATTTTATTCTTTTAATGATTTTTATTATTACATTAATTGATTTTATTCTTCTTTTTAATTTTTATTTATTAATTTTTTTAAATTTTTATTTTATTCAGTCAAATGTCACACTGTCAGCAGGAGATGGCACTACACTGAAATTTGCTAATTTTTGGGAAAATCAGCCTCAGAACTTCTTTTCTTTTGAACCAGAACAGAGTCCTCCAGATTTTCCTGCCCGCTTTCAACTTCCCCACCAGACCCAACCCCTTCCCCCTCGCCTCGCTGGAGACGAACCACGGAGATTTCCAGTTAATTATTCTGGGTCAGGAGCTTTTTATAGGTGGGCAGCTCCAGGAACATTTTTTGCAAGCGAACAAAAATAGCAACCACATCAACAAATTAAAAAATATATATATATATTCTTCTGCAGCCAGACATCTTCCCTGGAGCTTGGGAGGTGGGAGTTCACCCCAACCCAAACTAACTCTGACTCTCCCTCACCCCCAACATTTTCCTTTCTTTTCACAGCGTGCCACAAACACTTTGAGGCTTTGAGGAAAGAGCTGAGCTGGGAGGAAAAGCCCCTGCCAGGTTTTTTTGGCTCTACCGAGGCAGCAGGTTCCTCAAGCAGCTCTGGCAAGGGTAAATTACATCTGTCAACTCTGTGTCAGTGCCTTGAAAACCCCAAGCTCACCTTTTGCCAGGCGTTCCAGCCTCTTGCCGTGTTCCGGAGGGATGGCGTACCTGGGGGAAGATGAACAGGCAATTAAACACCACAAGCAGCACTCTGTCGTGTAAAAACAGCTGAAGAAACACCCAGCAACAAGTGGGGGAACAACCTTCAGCACAGCACAGCCTGCCTGAAAATAAACCCAAATTTTTACAGCCCTGGGAACACAGAATCCATGGGAGAAACCCAGGATTTTAATAAAACTCCTCAGACATGTTATATGAGGTGTGTTATTTTCTGCCATTTTCTGAAAGAGTATCGACAAGGTTTCACAAGGCAGAAGGAGAATCGAGGAGACAAAGTGATGATGCAGCACTGGAAAACCAGAAACAATTCAGCGCAGGGGACAGCAGGTGTGTTTGCCATCGGAAACGTATCTGCAGAAATAAAATTGTGCTGAAGATTAACAGGCAAGAAATGTTGGATGGGCTGAAAAAGGTGTGGAGGAGGGTCTGTGTGCTTTGGGATACCTACAGCAAAGGAATATAACCACTTTCTGTGCAAATAGTTTTAATTTTGTTCCAAAAAGTACATATTCTTCCCCATGGTTAAAGCACTAATGGCTCAGTCCTTATGTCTGTGCTGGATTTTAGTGGCTGATGGGAAATAACGGAATTAAACCATTCAATAATTTTCTTGATGAGGTGAATGAAAATGAAAGGTCTGCTGAGAAAAAACAACATTAAAGGGTACAAAGAACAACTTCTACACCCCTTAAAGACAGTTTTGTGAGATTAGGGGTAAAAAGGATTTGACTGAAGTTTTCTTTGAGTGCAAAATTATTGAATGTGAAACTGGAGAAACAATGAACTGCCTGAGGTCACAGACACAGAGCTGCGTGTGATCATCCTGTCCAAAAACCACTTTCCTCTCTCTTCCCAAAGCTTTCAGTTCCCTGGGTGCTTTGAATATTCCCAGGTGACTTCGACTGATGTGTTCAGGTTACAAGGAGGGAGCTTAAAAAACCACGACAAACGACAAACACTTGGGTGTGTTGAACACGATGCCACACGCAATCCTGCCGGTGGAGATCTGTAAATCGCTGGTTACACACACTGCAGCGAGTCAAACGCGGCTCTCCCCGCTCCTGGTGACAGAGAATTCCGAGAATTTACATTTCTGAGAGTGGCATTTATCGCCGGCGATAACTCCTCTTCAAAGGGGACGATAAAAAATGCATTATTTTTGCTATTTCCAATAAAGATGTCAAAGCCATCGGGCCTCGTTACAGCAAGCTGAAAACAGGATGTTGCAAGTGGGGGGGGGGGAACTGCACCATCCCAACAGCAGGTGCACATATTGCTCTGCTCAGGATGGAGCTCAAAATACACCTGAGTTGAGAGGAACTGCAGCCAACTCCTGGGTTTTCAAGTCTAAAACTCGAGTCTGCAGCGCAAGGAGAAGCAGATAAAAGTCTCATCTCCCGTGTGACAACATCAAAATGTACCTGGTGTGGCCTGGCAGGTGGGGAGGATAACACAGGACGGAAATCAAGCACAGGGGGCTTCAAGGTTTAGACATTAAGCTGATTTCAACTGATGGCTTAACAAAAAAAAAAAAAAAAAATTTAAGGCAAAACACCGTGTAGCCCCTAATCTTGTAAAATAACAAATCCAGCAATGGACTCCCAACATCCCCTGACCAAAGTTTGACAGTGCCTTAAATTGCATAATTATCAAACAATTCGATTCCATTTGTCTGGGACAAAGCTGGTGGCTTTTATTTTACAAAGACCATTCATCACTTACATAAATGTGATAAAACTAATCCAGATCCAAAGCTCCTTTGTGGGATTAATGTCCCTTAAAACAGGGAAATGAGACATTCCATTCCTTCTGGGAAAAATGCTGAAGGATTGGGAAAGAACTAATTTATGGCTACAAGGCTGCTGATGATTAATGTAATATCCCCAGTCTACAATGCAACCTTCACTTAATTAGTGCCTGTAATTGGGAGTTGTAAAGATAAGATTAATTGAATCTTGAGGATGTTAAAAGTTTAATACATTGGAACATGGTTATTGTGTTATCTGAAACTGCAGCCTGCAAAAAGCCAAGCGAGGCTTTAGAGAACAGCCCGTGGAGAGACAAAAGGGAAAAGGACTTGCTTGGATAGAAACCAGCCAGAGAGGAGGAATTTCCAGCTTATAAAAAAGAACTATATGTAATAAAACACAAATCAAAATAGCCCAGCACAGAGTGGTAACAGCTGACTCCCACTATAGAAATTCACTTTTTTTTTGTTTGTTTGGGCCAGGCTTTAGGAAGCTGAGCCTACCACGCATCCCTCTGCATTTCTTTTAGGGATTCACAGAATTAACAGCAGGAGAGAATTTCAAAGTAGGTCAAATTGTGCTTTAAGTTGCGCTCACAGATCTGAGTTGATTTCCATAAAGACAGGCAATAAAGACAGAATTTGGGCTGCTGTTTAGAGCCAGCAAGAGAAACAGAAGGCTGGGAAAGTATGGCACAGATTGAGCTCCATCTCCACATAAACTGAGGGATCGTCAGGCAGAACAACAATGCAAACACTCAGGATTGCTGCCCTCAAAGGAGGGCAGTTACTGAGTGATAAACACCCACACAGGGCTGGTTTTTTGGGTGTCCTCCTGCTTTCAGCGTGAAAAACACATCCAAGAACTCCCTTTTCTAGATGCATGACTTTGAATGCTTTAACAATTTATTTTGACAAACAGTGTGGTTATTTTCCTTTAAATCTCCCGGCCCAAACACTAAATGCAGTAGGTTTTCTCTAGAAAAAAAATACAAACCCCAAAACCCCTCCACCCCGTCAGATTCTTGAAAAACAAAACTAAAAAATTAAAACGTGTAAAACTCCTCCCCTCCTCTGTCCCGTTCAGATCATAAACAAAACCTTTCCACAAAGAAAGAGAAGGAAAAACACTTTAAACAGGCCAAAAAAATACCACTTTTGTATCAACTGGCCAAACCAGACTCAGTCTCCACGGACTGGGATGTGTCAGGACTGTTGGACAGTTTTGGGTTAGGGTTGGATCAGGTGTGGGGAGGACTCACCTGGATGGAGAAAGGATTTTCCACTCCCCCAACCAACCTCAAGTAAATAGAAGTGATGGTGGCAGCATAAATATTTTAGCAGCCTTCCTTAAGAACCATCTTTTTATGGACTTATTTCTGCTGCAGAGAAAAACTCTGCAAGAGCCACCAGAGAACCCAACAGTGCTGGAAACACTGACCTCGAGCCAGGGCAGGATTTGTCCCTGCCTGGTTCAACGTGGTCCCCCAGAAAAGCCAAGTTTATGTTGATGGTGCGAAAGCAGCAGCTGTTTGAGGGTAAATCAACCTTCCTGGGCTTGCAAACAAACCAAGGGACCGATTCCAAGGGTCAGCCTCGCAGTGGTTGACCAAGACAAAGGGCCGAGCTTCCCCCAAAAACCTGCCACTCAGCAATTTGTGGGATTACAGCCTGAATAATGTGCTGCTGCTCTGCCAGGGGACATGAGATTTAGGGAGTGGGGGAAAGAAAAAAACCAGCTCAAGATAACAAAAGTTACAGTTTCACGACTCAGATGTCACCCTACCCCGAAGTCAACAATCTGAACGTAACATACTGAGCCTTTTAAATTAACTTTTGCTGCTTCCTACCAAAACAACACAAAGTCCCTGAAGTGGATCAAGTATCACTTGTACTCAAACAGAACTTACTGTTCTACATGAAACACCCTCAGCTTCCAAACTCGTGTCCTGAAACATTAATTCCGGCGTTTCTGGTCTTTTTACCTCCCATCTGATCCTCTGAGTTCCTGAGTCAGGGTCACAAGTTCAGAAGGTTTTGCCCCAAAGCTACAAATGGGTTAGAAAATAATCTACACCTAGGGGTAGTTTGATTTGGAATGGTTTGGGTTGGAAGGGACCTTAAAGCCCATCCAGGGACACCTCCCACTAGCCCAGGGTGCTCCAATCTGGCCTTGGACACTCCCAGGGATGGGGCAGCCACAGAGAACCTGTGCCAGGGCCTCCCCACCCTCCCAGGGAAGAATTCCTCCCAAACATAAGTTTAACTGGACAGTCCCCTCTTTATCCTCAACACAAAAGAAAGATCCTTCCTATTTGCCATCATAGGATGTCATTAATAGCGTAATTTTCTTGGTGTTTTGTTTATTCCCCTGGAATGGGGCTTGATGGATGTGGATAATTATCAGACTATAAAAGCCAGCAAATGTGCTATTTTCTATCGCTCTAAATCATCAAACAAATAAAGTGTGAAACAGCATTTCTGAATACAATTTTCCCCTCTAATGGCTTAGAATTATTATCAGGAACAATGAAAATAAATAAGCAAATGTCTTGTGAGTTAAGAATTAAACAAGTGTTTCAGCAAGAACGAGCTGACAGGCCATGCTGGGATCCAGGGACCAGTCTGGAGGCCTTTAAGGAATGATGTAACAGGGAATTCAGGATGGCAGCGACAGCTTCCAGCACCAGCTGCTCCTCAGGGACCTTCCAGGCTCGGATTCTCCTCGTTGCTGCTTCTTCCAAGCAGAGGAAATTCAATCTGAGGCTCTCAGTGGCCAGAAGAAGACACTAAAAACCTGTTCCATAAGAAAGGCCTGCTCACTCACACCTGTTTTCTCCCTGGTTAAGAGGAATTCTTCTCACCTGAAGCCATCCCTGCCTTTGGCAGAGGACCAGACCATCCTGTCCCTTCATCCAACCTCCCCCAGAGCTTCCAAGACCTTTCCTTGCCACAGTTGTCACTCAGAGAGTTTTTGATAGTTACCCCCTTGCCTCCCCCACCTCATTACACACCAGCCCCAACACAGAGCAATTAAGCAGTGATTAATTTCTTAAACCCCACAACTCTGCTGGAGTTGGGGCTCCACGGGCAGGAGGATCAACCACAAAGGCTTTGGAAATGTCACTTCAATCCTGTCCGTGTGAGAAGGTAAGAAACTTAATTTCACAGTGTGTGCACAAGGTTTGCCCGAGCAGGCCCCACACAGTTTAACAAACCTTAATTACTGAAATAAGGAACAGAAACACAACAGGAGCAGCACACTGAAAATCCACAAGCCCACAAGTCGAGCTGGGGTTTAGTTTTCTGTCCTCAGAGCAGATTTAATGGTGCCCAGAACACTGACCCTCCGAAGATTCAAATGCCAACCCACTCTCAGCCACGACAGGGGCACTGAAAAGCTGCTGTTTCAATCTCTGCAAGGCAAAGTGTGTGTCCATAAATGCAGAATCTGAACCCTGACCTTCAGCATCTTCAGCCCCCCGTGACAGCAGAGCCTGCAAAGAAAACTCCTCAGTCCATCAGGGATATTTATCACCCAGGAAAAGCCATTAAGAACCACCATTAATACAGGGTTGGTCCCTCACTGCAAAGTTCAGATCCTGCTTCTGAGACCTGATTTTTCTAGATGGTAAAATCCTCACTATATCCCATCTCCTCAGAGTGTCAAAGCAAAGCTCAGGGTAGAAGGGGGGGTTTTCCCCATAGAATATCCTGAGTTGGAAGAGACCCCCAAGGATCAGAGTCCAACTTCTGTCCAAGTTGGTTTGCAGACTGTATGAATTAAAAAAAAAAGGCAATTCAACAAGAAGAACGGATTTTTGATAGCTCTGTCACCTCCCTTCCGTGGTCACCTCTCTTTTCCTCACCTTTCCATTCCTCCATATTTAACCTTCCCTCATCCCTCTCTCCCAACAATTCGCTGAAATACAGAAATCAACTCCCTCTCTCCTTCCCCTCATCAAACCTGAGCTTGGACCACACTGAACTGGCTGGAAACATCCCATTTCCCTGCTCAAGGTCGTGGTCAGGGAAGGAAAATCTCTGGCTTCGCTCTCCTATTCCCTTTTCTTGTGGCTCCTTTCCATCAGGAATGCAAGCACATGCTCTGGAGATAAGATCACACATGGATCAGAGAGCTCCTTGTTCCTGGTAAAGAACCTTTATCAAGTGCCTGCAGCTTTATCTTTAATGGATCATCTCACAGGACAACAGCTGATGGGATTCAGTCTCTTTAACCAGCAGTGTCAATGATTTCAAATAATGACATTTTTATTGAAATACACACAGGGAGAAAGATAAACACAGAGGTTGGGGAGTATCAGCTCCAAAAGCCATAATAAGGAGTAAATAGGTAATGACAGGACAAGATTACAGCCCCAGAACACAGCAGATCAACCTGTGCCTTTGACAGCTCCGAGGGACACGAGCTCTGCATCCAACCCTCTGGGAACCAGCACAGGGAGAAAATCAGGGCAAACCCTGCCCAGCAAAGCCTGGGCAGCAGCAAACACACTCAGCACTCACCCCACAGGGCCCCATCTCGCTCCAGACAATCCCTTTTCCATGCTCAGAACTCCCCAATTATCCACAACACGAAGAAATGGCAGCGATTTTGCTGCTGACAGAACAGCAAGGTGAGAAACCTTCTCCTTCCCTGAAGAAACTCAAGTTGCAACTGCAAACTCTCCCTTTGTTTTCCAGTTACACTGAGCAGAATATCTGGAGCAGAACTCTGGAGTTGGGATCAAACCCTTAGGGATTGACTGTTGCAAGATTAAGTCAAGCCCAGCTTGTGCCAATCATCTACTTCTAAAAGGCCCTTCAACCCTCAACGTTGCCATGAGCTAGAAATAGGATTAAAGAGCCATTAGTTTCAAGAAGTGACATTAGACAGGAGCTTTTAAAAATTCTGATTTTAAAGCAATATTAATTTCTAAGAGGTACCACTGAATTCCAAGATTTGCACAAAACTGGGCAATTTTCACAGTGATTCACTAACCCCAAACTCAGCGAATACAAAAGAGACTTTTTTTGTTGTTGTTGTTTTTCCCAGAACTCCAAATGCAATTTTTAAATACCATTTTAAAGCAGAGCGTTTAATATGAACAACCATCTGCTCTTGGAAAGGCTCTCACTGTCCCAGTCCAGTCAGCTCCAAATGCCAGGCACAAAAGCACAGAATTGCAGATCACACTGGAGTGACTCTCCATCCACATGCAAAAATAAACCCACAGTCAGCCCCTGCCTGCAGTGAATGAGCAGCACGAAGGAGGCATTTTACTAAGAAGAGGTGTTTTGGGAAAAGCATTATGAAGTCATTTATTCATTCAGTTTAGCCAAGAAGATAATTAGTATACAATTCAACAGAGATGAATGACTACAATATTCATCCCCTTGCCGTTCCCTGTTACTTGTTTTGAAGAACCTGTTCACATCAGATTTATTTCCCTAAACTGGCAATCAGGTTATTAATTACTGGTTGCTTTTTGTGGCGGATACTGTAGAAAGGGAAAGAAAAAGCAAAGATCAGACTTCAAAGACCTTGTGTTCTAAAATAATGGCTCGTTTCAACTGCAGAAACAAGGAGGAAAAAGGGAACCGAGGGAGATCACAGAGATTTGTGTCTCCTACTAAGTGACCTGTGTGAGCTGCCTCCTTCACCAGGCACAGCAACACTGTATTCCCCAAAAAAAAAAAAAAAGCGTGGATAATTGCCTGCAGCAGAACAAAAGAAACCTGCTCACCTGTAATGAAAGATATTTTTAGATGAGGAAACCCCTGGTGCTAGAGGTGCAGTGCCTCCACACAAACTCCTTTGTTTTTTAAGGAGAAAAAAAAAAACCAAACCTCCACATTCCAAAGGTTTAATTCTCCTCATCCATTTCAAACTCCAACTGCTTTGAAGTGAGTGCCTGTGTTCTTGTCAGCATCAAAGCCAGGGGTGTTGTAGCTGCGATTTGATCAAGATCACTGAGATAGTTTGCCGAAGTTTCCTTTATTTCTTCTGTTTGATCCCCTTAGTCTGGTTGATTGGGCAGTTAGAAACAAAGGGGGGTGCAAACCCAGCCTATTTATCCCTGAGAACATTAAAGAGTTAACAACTGCACGGCTCTCAGACAACACCGAGTGCTATTTAAGTGCTGTCATTACCACAGGCTTCTCTTATTTTAAACCACACTTGTGCTGCACTTGGCATCACCCAACGACAATTTTTTCCGCTGAGCAGAGGGGGGAGGAAAAAAAAAAAATAAAAAAATCCCCGCTGATTTTTGCCAGCGTGTTTAACAAAATGTGAATAAAGACAAAGCTCTGCAGCACCACTCCTGGTGCCTCCTGGCCTTCCCAAGCCAGAATCTGCAAGCTCATTCTCCCACAGGGCCCAGGGCAGATCAGGCTCAAAGAGTGAGATGGAGCATGGAAGAACCTCTCCTTCCCCTCCTGTCTCCGTGGCAGAGCGAGCTCCTCAAAAGCCTCAGTTATTTTAAAGCAATCTGGGCTCCTGTCAGGCTTGCACAGATCTTCATTTCAAACCAGGCCTCAGCTCGGAGCAGACACTTCAAAAGGTAAGGATGAGATGCAGCAAGAGCCCTCCTGGATCAGAGACCTCGATCCAGGCTGAGCTGAGATGAGTTATTGGTGCTCCACACACAGCAGCACCTGCACAGACCACCAGGGCAGGAGCCCACCTGAAAACACTGCTGTAAAACCAGGGATGTGATCCCAGCTCAGCATCTCCACCTTCCAAAACCAAGGATGTGATCCCAGATCACCATCTCCACCTTCCAAAAACCAAGGATGTGATCCCAGATCACCATCTCCACCTTCCAAAAACCAAGGATGTGATCCCAGATCACCACCTCATCTTCCCAGATCATTATGGAAGGTACAAAGAGGATCCACAGATGGGAAAGGGCTCCACTTTGCTGACTTTTGAAAGTCTCACAGCTGAACCCCAACCTCTAAAATTTATGATTTCAACAAACCAAACAGGCCAGGTAAAGGTGGACATAAAATGCATAGACCGAACACTAAAATGGCAGTGGAGTACACACTGATTCCACGCCTTTTGCAGTGGATTTAGACGGGAATAAAAACCCAAGAGGACTCTGGAGGGGAAGAACAAAACAGCACAGAGCTGAGTGGAAGGGGGTCTGAGCAGCTGAGGTCATTTCATCTGAGCTCTTCCAGAGCCCTCAGACAGATTCATAGTTGATTCCATCAATCCCACAGCCTGGCTTGCTCTTCATGGCATTTTCTCTCACAGTTAGATTAAGGTGGATGACAAAAGGCAACACAAGTCCTGCCTCCTCAAAACGCTGTGCCTCCTCGGCAGCAGAAAAATGGCCTTTTAATAATCTACAAGAGCCCAATCAAAGACCACAAAACCCTAAGTCTGTTAAAAAGAAAAATCTCCACTTATCCCAACTGCAGCACCTGACTGGGAAGATAATCCACGTCCACAAGTCAGAGTTCATTCAGGTTGTGGACAACATTCCAACCCCCAGGATGGAGGGGCTGGGCTGGATCTCGGCAGCAGAGTGTGGTTTGTATTGATTAACTAATGACTGCAGAGCACGCAGCTTGCAAGGCTTTATTAATAACTCCCTGCTCTCAGTTATCAGGGAATTACAGGGGGATGCAACCCTGCATCTCAATATATCCCTCCTTCCATGGGTCTCCCAGCAAATCAACATGCACACGAATTCTCAGTGCAGAAAGCCCCTTCCAAAACAGCTTTCACCTCTGTTTTGGAAGAGATGGGAGAGGGAAAAGCTGTTCTGCCTGGCCATACTTTATCTCACTTTCCTTTGATTCCATTTAATGAATATCACCGTCCCTTCCTCTCTCCCTTTTATCAACAGAAAAGGGTCTTGCTTTGCCAAATCTGCCTGAGAGCAAATGGTGTTGCAGTTAATCCATAAATCAACCATCACCATAAATTCTGCTCTTTCTCCATCCAAAACTGCAGAGCTGTAAAACAGATTACATGGGATAGCAGAGGCAGGAAGGAAATTTGTGAGCTGTGAGGAGCCCATCACGGTCAAATGGCCTTCCCTGCCCCTCCTTTCCCCCCCACTCCACCCAACAAGCCTATAAATCTCTGCTGGCAGGGCTGGGACACACAAACAGCCAGTGTGGACAGTGTCTGAGGGCAAGGCAGCCTCACACAGTTCACGGTGCTGACCTTGGGGATCCAGGGAAGAAAGGCTACAGAACCTTCTCCTGAATTCCACAACACCAAGACACAGGAGAAGTGAAACTCAGAAATATAAAAGCCCTCAGAACAGAGCATCAGCTCCCTGAGGGTAAAACTCAGCTGGGATTGCAGCTAATCCAGCCTTAAGAAACTCAGGATCTCCAGGGTGCCAGGGTTACTGGGATCCCAACAACCAACACTTCCAGTCACAGCTGATCCATTCAGCGATTCCACCCGCTGGGCAATGCCCTCCTAAGGAACTGGGACAGTTAGGAGGCAATAAATGATGCAGGGGACAAGTGTCCTTCCCCCCTGCTGCCACACCATCCTGTATCAAACATTAAACCAGCTGCTTTAAATGAGATTACACCAAGGGAGTGTTCAAGCACAGGGCATAGCATCACCCAGAGGAAACAGGGATGAGGGCCCAGCATCCTGCACGGAAAATGGAGAGAGAGAAGCTGGAGGAGTTAAAGCTCCATGACTGTCTTAGGTCATTTTCTTTCTCCAAGAGAGTTTTCCAGGGATTAACATGTTCTATCCTGGGGGGAGGAGAGGACAAGAGTTCTGCTCAGGGAGCACTGCAGCTGTTTAGGACAACAGTGAGAAATAAAATCAGAGTGAGATCCTCAGCACCTCAGACCTGCAGCTGCTTCAGAGGATGCTTTTAGGAGAGGGCTCCTTTGACAACCCCCTCCCCAGGGAACAACCACGTCTTGCTTTAAATCTCCCCATCGTATCTGTGTCAGAAGATGTGAGGATTCCCTGGGGCTGGAGGCACCAGTAACAGGCACAACAAATGGATTAAACTGCAGATGTTACAAGGGAGTCATGGAATCCCACGCTGGTTTGGGTTGGAAGGGGCCTTAAAGCCCACTCAGTTCCACCCCCTGCCATGGGTAGGAAGAGCTCCCACACCTCCCACTAGCCCAGGTTGCTCCAACCTGGCCTTGGACACTCGCAGGGATGGGGCAGCCATAACATCTTTGGACGAGTTTTCCCTTGGCCTTGTCCTCCTTCACTGCTAAAGACAGACTTACCCCACACTGCTCACCTGGAGGGAAGAAAGGAGAAATCCTAAAATACTTTAACCAACAAAGTTCTGGGGTAACTCTCTGTACCTTCAGCTTCGCAGACTTTTAACAAGACAGAATTCCACTGTAATAGTATCTGTGACCAGTGCTTCCAACTAATCATATTATTTTAAAGTTCCTTTGGTAATTTGCCCTTAATTCCACATAAACTGCTGCTCTGGCATAAAGTGTACTTTGTGATATCAAAGTCAAACAGATTAGGCATGATCCACTTCCAGCGAGGGAGTGTTTTGGAGAGGAGACGATCTAACTTAAGAGCTAAAGCTGGCTCCCTGTTTTAATTAAAGGGGATTAAACATCCATCATGATAAGGAAAAAGGGACATTTTATAAAAATCAATTACCTTCCTCGGTGTCAGCCTGGTTTAACACCTGCAGTTTCTGAGAGAAAGAAAAGTATAACAACCCACTGGTACTTAGAGGTAAATTAAATGCCGGTGCTGTACAGCAAGATCAGTCACAAAATATCCAAGAAAAACAACTTTGTTACCCAGTCAGGTGTTACACTGTTGACAAAACAAGACCTTGCACTTCTACAGTGAATCATCAACTTCACAATACTGAGATTTAAAGTTTCCTCCAGCTCTTCCCCATCCCTCCAGGAAGCCTCCAGGTAGGGATTGCACATCTTTATCAAGAGGAAACAAAGCGATGTGGAGCATCCCAATGTTTAAAAACATGCTTTTGGAACTGCAAGGGCTGAGCCACACCACGTTCCTCAAATAAAATGCCATAATAACCATGAAGAATGAGGCCTGCCATTCAGTTTTGTTGCTTCTGTCATTATAAAAATCAGTTCCCACTTGACAATGCGCTCAATTTTAGATCTCAGCACAGGAAGGCACGAGGGGATTGTACATAATACGTATAATTGATACAGCGAAAAAATCCCCACCACCAGAGGTTTAATGTGGGGCTGCACAATGAAATATATTTCAGGGGTTTTATTCAAAAGTTGGAGACTATGAAAGGGTTGTAATTAAATTCCTAATGGGAGAGGGACATTTTATTGTAATTTGAGGGGAAAAAAAAAGCAAGTGAAAGGCTCGGTCTGGCAGCTGCCTGAGGGGCTTCACATGAAGTTACACAACAGCTCCCAGTTCCTGGGGTGTTGGATGGGAAGTGCCCACACCTTCCATAATATCTCCTCAGCCTGTCAGAGTGATTTTCCAGTTAAAAACAACAACAGTGTGAGCACAGTGTGGACCAGAGCATGTGCCTGGGAACAGCACATCAGAAGGAATCATCGTCTCTGGGAGGAGGTGAGTCCAACCCAGGGGGCAGGGCAGGTCCCTGCAGCAGAACCAGGGCTGGAGACACCCCAGTGCTCCTCCTGCTTGGTGCAGACAACAGAATTCAGGACCTAAATGCACTGCAATCTACGGGCACAGCTAAATTATTTAATGAGAAGCAGGAAAAGAGCTGTTTTCCATTACCCCTTCCCTGTCCCTCGTCACTGGGTGACCCTTCACTGCTCGACTACTTCACTTTTGCTGAATAATTTTCGAAGCTGCATCCCAGGGACACAACCCTGTGCAGGCACCTCTGACTGCTGCAGCCTGTCCTGCTCTGCTGATGGAAAGGAACAGCACCAGGAGTGTTGGCAGCAGCACTTCTCTGCAGTGACAGAGACACACATTAATCAAGGAGCTGCACGACCCAGCAGATGCTCATTAGGTCGTACAAAGAAGCCACTTGGAGTTGTTGAGCCACAAGACATTCATTTTATCTCCAATCCCAACAGGCCCCCCCACCAAAGCACCTGTTTTATAAGAGGGAACACTGCAAAGACAGAAACGAAAGGCACAAAATACTCAGTAACAATCCTCCCTGACCCAGGAGGCAGATTCTTTGTCCACTGAGGTGGCTCCTCCTTGTCCCAAACACCACCCAGACCTCCCTGAGAAGCTACTTCAGCTCTTGCACAGCATCTCAACTGTGAGGAGGGACTGAGGGAGCTGGGCCTGGTTCCTGTGGAGAAGAGAAGACTGAGAGGGGATCTTATCAATCCACCCAAATATCTCCAAGGGGTGTCGATAGGATTGTGCCAAACTCTTCCCAGTGGTGCCCACCGGCAGGACAAGGAGCAACGAACAGCCAGAAACTAAACCACAAGAAGTTCCACCTCCACATGAGGAAGGACTTCTGTCCATGGAGGTGGCAGAGCGCTGGAACAGCTCCCTGTCTGGGGACGTTCCAAATCCTCCTGGACACATTCCTGTGCCACCTGCTCTAGGCAGGTGGGGTTGCACTGAGTCTTCACCAGAGGTCCCTTCTAACCCTAAAAATTCTGGGATTCTGCAAAACAATAGAGATGTTTTGTAGAACCCACTTGAATGAGGCCTGGGAGGGAACCTCAAGGAGCCCAACTCCTTTCTGCCCTTCCCCTCAGAAGGAGATGGGGCTGGTGGCTCCTCAGTCCTCCCACACCCTACCCTGCAGAGCTGGGCTGTGGGAGACAGCCTGGATTGGAGCAGCCCAAGATAATTTATGAGAGACACCAAGAGAGAGTTATGGTTTTTAACAGGCAATTTTGAAGCAGAATACTACCAATATACAGAGTCCTTGGTTCCACTATATAAATATCTCTGACAGCCAAACAATAACTCTGCCTCTTATTTTAGAGCTCAGACCCAAACTGGTAGACTTCCTAACTCTCCACACTCCTGCTATTCCCTGAGGTGCTTCCAAGATGATCACTGTCAGAGTCACAGAGTCTATAAAAAGGATGGAGGAAGCTGGGAAATTTCCACAGAGGTGGTGCCAGCAAAACACAGCGAGCATTTCAGCCATCCTCGAGTAAAAGCCAGGCTGCACCACTGGAATTCCAGCAGTGCAGTCCAACAGCTCCCCCAGCTGAGCTCTGGGGTGGCTGCAACCACTTCCAGAACACTTCCAGTGACTGCTCAGGTACCTGGAAAGTTCCAGAGCTGCTCAAAGGGATATTCGAATGCTTGTTCAGGGAAGAACTTGAGAACTCATTAACAGGAGCTGTCACAGGGAAGAACAGGGAAGAAATGACCTGGGCAAGTGGCAAACTCCTGCCTTATGCTTAAGGGAACAGCAGGGAGGCCCTGCCAAACCAGCAGTGGCATCTTGTCACAGCCCATCTAGTTCTGTGTCACACACTGGCATTTACATAAGAAAACTCCACTGAACGGGAAAACATTTTGCTCAGAACGTGGCCTGTCCTCAAAATCCTCCTTTTCCCCCCCAGCTGGGGGAGGTTTAGAGAACCAGTGACTGTCAGAGAACTGCACAAACACAGAAGGGCTGCATGAAAATCCTCCTCTCCTTCTTAAACAGGGGGGGAAAGTGCATTTAAAAACCCACAAACAAAGCAGGTGCAGAGCAAGTTCCTGCTTGGATTTTTAAGCACCTGGTAAAAAGCTCCCTGGTAAAAAATTCTGAGCAGATTTTATGCTTTCTGTTCTCTACTCCCACTGTAAGCAGCAGTGACTGAACTCTTCAGCTCCTCTCAGGGGGATTTTAGCTGTTCCCCAGCCTCTCCCCAAAATTCTCAGTAGATTAGATAAAAATAAGAGCTCCCAAAAACTTCTGAAATCTGGCATTTGCCAGATGTAGTTTTCCATCTACAACTTCCAATTCTTTTCTGATTTTTCACCTCTTCCCACAAACATGCCACATGAAAGTGCTTTGAGTTTTACTCTCAGGAGGTTTGTTTTATTTCTCTGTGCAATCCCTATTTCCCACAGAAACAAGAGCAAATTTAAGGGCATGGCAGGAGGTTGGAACTTGACGATCCTTAAGGCCCTTTCCAACCCAAACCATTCTGGGATTCTATGAAAAACCACTGGTTAGTAAAGATGTGGCAACAGCTTCATGCAAAGAGTTTCTCATCCTCACGATATCATAGCATATCCTTATGATATGGACATGTCATAGCTACAATATCAAAAAAAAAAACCATAACAAAAACACTAAACACCAGAAAATGCCATCAAATCCAGGGGGAAAAAAAAAAGAAAGTAACAAAAGCAGCATGACGTGCAAGAAGAAAAGCAGATTAAATTAGGCTACAAATGCTTCGTGTATACTCCATTTAGCATCTGTTCTTTAAGTTTTACTCACACTATGGGTCTGTGGAACAGCCAGTGGTTTCCTGCTGCTTTTCCAGCTTCTCTTTTAAGGTGAATTTGCTCTTATTTCTACTTTTGGAAAGCGTTCCCCCCCGCTCCGTGCCGGGCTCGGAACAAAGAACAGGCAGCACGAGGGGTGAGTCAGAGCCCATCGACACACAGCGAGGGAAGGAGCAGAGAGAGCCAGGAGGGAACAACCCAACCCAGAGCTCCTAAACAACCTGCAGGTGAGTGATGCGGCCGAAGGGATGAGGAGCTTCCCGCGTGCTGTGGCACCACCTGGTGGAGATGGGAACCCAGGAAAAAAAAAAGGGGCTGGAACGAGCTGGGAAAAACCGACAGGATCTAAAACTGAGAGAAGAGTGGAACGCACTGAGCTGGGAGGGTCCCACAAGGATCATCAGCACAACTCCCGGCCCTGCACAGACACCCCAACAATTCCCCCCCTGTCCCTGAAAGCGTCCAAACACTCCTGGAGCTCTGGCAGGTTTGGTGCTGAAACCACTTCCCTGAGGAGCCTGCTCAGTGCCCCCTCTGGGGACAGAACCTTTTCCTGAGAGCATTTCACATCCCAGAAACCCTTTTCTTGAGCTCAGGCTTGTTTAACAGAGGTATCACAAGAGGTTCTGCAAAATTCCTTGCGCATCCACCTGAATGAGGGAGAGGAAGGATCGGGAGTGTTGGGAAACGTCTCCCGACGTGCTGGAAGGAGTTTTAAAATTCACATTAATGCTACACAGATTCAGCCCCTCCTTCCACCCCTTTTTCCAGGGCTGGAAAAGAGCAGTAGAGCCATTCATTAAAGCCTCCTGGTTCTTGGGGGCTTTTATGAGCCCACAGGCACCAACATTCCCAGAGACACCTGGTGTCACCAGGGACTCATCAGGCTGAGGGATGGGATCTCATCTGCCACTGCCAGGGCACAATGACAGCAGCTCCGCTGTGACATTTAAGCTCTAATTTGCAGGCAAATGTCAATATTTATTAGTCACACCAAAGTCTCTGTGGTTATACTTTTAAACTGCTTGAAAAAGAAGAGGAATATTGGCTGCTGGGAACTTATTCCAGACTTCCTACGTTCTTAATTTCACCCTTAACTATCGATCACTTTTTTGTGGAATGTTATTTTCAACCAACCTGTGCACCAACAGGGTTGAAAAATGCTTGCAATCCTGCCAAAAATTGACTATGGAAAAGCAACCCTTTGACCCAGTCTGTCCCTGGAGCTGTAAACATATTTATGGATTTAAATAATGGAAATTTTAAAGCAACAGATGTTTCCTGCCTACAGCAGAGTGCAAGAACAACAGACTTTCACTATGACAGCGCATCTGAAGCATCCACACACTCCCATCACCATTTGCTCTGCTGTGCATTAGTTTGCAAAAATCCCCAAGTGTTGAAATCTGGTTTTAATCATGATGTCAACAAGTCTCCCTAATCCTGCTGAAAGTCAGGAATTAGGCCCTCTGAGCGAGGCAGCGTGATGGAAAGTACAACTGCTTTCAAATGGAGAGGAGGAGAGGAGAGAAAAAAAAAGGGACTGGAGAGATTAGTAAGTCTGATGGAGTCTTTGGTGGACCTGGAGGAAAGGATTTTTCAGTGGTCCCCAAGCAGAGGGCAAAAGCCCTCACTTACCAGGATTTTGGCTCCCCAAAATGCAAGTAGTTGATGCTGTAGAGATCCATGTCCTCTGTGTGCCAGGCAAAAGTTGTCTTCCACATCCCAAAGTAGAGGTAGGGGGTGTTCACACCCTCTATGATAATGCCACACTCGTGCTCCACCATGTCCAGCAGGGTGTTCAGATTGCCAATATTCCATTCATCCACGTCCTGGAATTCAGGAGAAACGTTTGGAACTTATCAGGGAGAATCACAGCCCCCAGCTTCACACCAGGGAAAAAAACGTGGATATTAAAAAAACATTATAATGTTATATTGTCATTTATATTTATATATAATCAACATTCTTTATATTATATATTACATCATCTATCTGCTTTATAGTGTAATTATAATCTTATATTAAAAGAGAACGAAATACTCTCATCCAAGCACCAAATCCTGTGGATACACCTGTGATGTCCACGGCTCTGAAGGCCTCAGATACCTCTGCTTATTCCAATTAATTCCATATTAAACCACACTGATAATAAAAAGACACTTTTACATTAACACTCACACACTCAAGCACTCCAAAAAAGAGCCACTTTCCACTCCAAAGAAAACTACAGAGAAGAGATTTAAATTATCTACCTGAACAGGGAAAGAAGAGAACACCCTTTATCATCCCCAGCAGAAGAGACCACGGCAGAATTACTTTAAGCAGAGGATGAAATTTCACCAAGGAAAAGCTTAAACAATTTGAGCTGTGAAATAATTCAGTGTGCGGGTGCATTGTGTCCTAATGGAGCGGCTTACAAAGAAAAAAATCCAAATGCAAATAATTCCGAATCCAAATGCAAATAATTTAATTGTGCTAAGAATCAAAAGTACTTTCGATGAAGCACCAATTCCTTGAAATCCTGCCTTTTTTTTTTTTTTTTGGCTCTCTGAGGAGCTTCAGCAGAAATCTCTGGTTTATTCCCTTAAAAAAAGAAACAAAACCCAAGCTATATATAATTTTTGGCCGCACACTCCATAAGAACATGTTTGAATCACATTTTTCTACTAAAACTAAGCTTTTCACAGCTTCCATTATTCCACTATTATCCTGAATCTCTGAAGCAGGTGGAAAGTTTAGTCCCACTTTTGCAACAAGGGGGGAAAAATAACAATAAAGGTATTATTTTTTAAGGGTGGCTAAATGAAAGAAATTATTAATTACTGTTCCTTAACGAGAAAAGAGCAATAAAGAAGCTACAGAAGGAAGAGATAATAAAAGAGGAGCATTTCACTTACTGCATCATACAGGGAGCCACTGATATCAGCCCCATAAATGGGAGACACAAAGGTGAGATTCTTCCAGTACTTGCGCTCCAAGTCCTCGAAATCCTGGTGTCGAGGGGTGCAGTACCTGGGAGGGACACGGAGGAGATGGGCATGGGAGAGTCCTAAGGAATTATTCCCCCAGAGAATCCCCTGGGAAGCAGCAAGGGGTGTCAGAGCAGCTGCATTTTATTTTGCATTCAAATGATTTACTGCCTTTCAAACCTTTCCACAAAACCTCCCACTATCCCAGGTTGTTCCAACCTGGCCTCAGACGCTCCCAGGGATGGGACAGCCACAGCTTCTCTGGGCAACCCGTGCCAGGGCCTGCCCACCCTCCCAGGGAGGAATTTCTTCCTAATCTCTAATCTAAATCTCCCCTCCTTCACCTTAAAGCCATAATTGCACAATGTCAGTGTTGATTAAAACCCAGGGTACTCCAGAGCTCTGGAAAAGTGACTCTGGAAACAGGATGCAACTGCAACTGAGTCCCCAGGCTCTCAGGAGACACTCCTGTCACCCACGTGAGCTCAGGAGACACCCATGTCACCAGTATCAGCTCAAGAAGACACTCGTGTCACCAATATGAGCTCAGACACTCCAAGATATTTGTACTTCTACCTCAGCAATGCAACACATTTTCCAGAACAACCATTAATACTTCAAGAGCTCCTTTTTCAGTCCCATGCCACTATTTTCAGGAAGATTCTCAGGCATACCCTTGAGGAATTCTTCTAAACCAACTCCCAGAAAAAGACCTGAGATGCACCAAAACCCACTGACTTATGAACATTTTTGAGCCTCTGGGTGCAAGCTCTCAAGACAAAGCAAACTCCTCCAAAACACCTCACATTTAACAAGGCTGCGTTTCCCCTCCAGAAGAAAAGCTCCCCCTAAAAACTCCCCCCCCACGCCCAGTTTTGAGGCCACCCCTGGCCAGCCCCCGTACTTCTCGCTGTTGGCCAGGCGTCGATACTCCCCCACCGTCATGGGCTTCTTCTGGATGTTGTACTGGGTGAAGAGCCCCGACTGCCCAGTGACCACCTGCTGGATGGGAGCTGGGATCACCATGTCATCGATGTCATCGTAGGTCCTCCGGGGCTTCCACTCCTTGGGAGGAATCACCTGGAATTGGGAGCGTGGGGGGGGGGAGAAGAGGGAAGAATTGATACTCGGTGTTCAGGACGGGCAAAGGGAACTGCTGAGGGGTTTTTGTTTCGTTTGTTTGGGTTTTTTTTAACACAGGAAGGCTCAAAGGGCCTGAGGGAATGGCTGGAGCTGTGCCAGGGGGTTTGGGATGGATCTCAGGGAAAGGTTCTTCCCCCAGAGGGTGGTGGGCACTGCCCAGGCTCCCCAGGGCAGTGGGCACGGCCCCAAGGCTGCCAGAGCTCCAGGAGCGTTTGGACAACGCTCTGAGGGACAGGGGGGGATTGTTGGGGTGTCCTGGAGTTGGGCGGATGACCCTTGGGATCTCTTCCATCTCAGGGCATTCCATGACTCTACAAAAGTCCTGTTAACTCCTCTGCCTCTCCTCTCTCCATAACTGAAACAGAGATTCCAATTCCCAAAAAAAACAACAGGAAATCAAACCTCTGCTGAGCGACAGAACTTCCCAACCCCCCCCTCTCTGCATCAACCAGAGCTCCGTGAAGGCACCTGGGACAACTCACCTTGGCCAGCCCTGCCCGGTGAGCTCCTTGGGATTCCATGTAGGCAATGTACTTGCCGAAATCCCGGAATTCCTCCAGGCTGGGACGGAAGGTCATGATCTTACAGCCGGGGTTCTGCGGGCTCGGGTTTTCCGACCCCATATTTCCAGTGTGGCAGCTGAGGAGGGGAAAACACGGAGGGAGAGGGAAAGAAGAGGGGCAGGGAACAAAACACGGGTTAAAAAATGTTGGGATTTAATGAATTTCACAGAAAATCTTGGGGAGATTTTGTATCTTTTCCCCTCTATTCCCCCAAGAGGATATTTGTAAGTATTACCCTTTAACGTGGATATGAAGAGATTCTGACCAAAAATCCACTCAGTCAGGAATTTCCTGACACCAGGATCGACCCAGAGATGGGATAGGGGCTAAATATAGACCATGGGCTTAACATCTGCCCCCACTCATGGTACAAAGCTGTGTCTCAGTGGGGTGGTGGCCACAAACAACACCCTCAGCACCTATTCAATGTGCAGAAGTTTTACCCCAAAATGCTCCACCCTTTTCTGTTTAGGTTCAAACCCACCAGCTTTCCCCAATATTTGTTTGTTGTTTTTTTTTTCATGTGCCAGACAATTAAATTAATTTAATTTTAATTTAAAAATTTTAAAAATTGTTTGGTGGGTTTTTTTTTTTAAGGTAGTTTCATTATCCTTTTTATTTGCAATGTGTAGAGATAAAACAAAGCATCAGATAATTTTTAAAAGAAATACCGATGCACAATTTCAAAACACCTTGCAAGGTGAAAAGCCAAATTTCTCAATTTACTTCACAATTTCAGGGGGGGGACAAAATCCCAAACAATTCGGGATGAAACCACAATTTTTAAAATGGAATTTTTTTTTTTTTTAAAGGTTACGCTGGAAATTTGTAAGAGGAAAAAAAAATGTTTTCATGGCATTTCAGTTGCAAACATAACTCTGAAAATATTCTCCATGTCAGAAAAGCAGCTGCAGCACAGCCAATATCCCAAACCCTCAGGAGATGGCAGTGCTGGGCTGTGAAGGAATAAAAAGTGCAGCAACGCTGTCAAAAGTGACTTTTAAACCCAAGCAAAAATACGTGTTTGGATTCAAACTGATTTCAAACCAGCCAAGCAGTTCTCCAGATGCCACCAGAAGCACTCACTGTGTCAGGGAAAGCAAAATGAAACAGGGAGAATAAAATCACAATTAAAATTATCAGTCAAAATGCTGCTAAATCTGTGTTTTAATGGGTGAGCGTGGCAATGAACTCACTTCAGAGGCGGCAAGTGCTCTCAGCTTCTGGAAATAAAGCCATTAATTTGGACAGATTCCGTACCCAGGGCACCAAGGTTTCCTTTAACATTTTTAACTGGGTAAACCATTTTTCATTTCAGAGGCAAATGAACAGTTTTGCCTTGAAATTTTAGAAACTCAGAAATGTTGGGATTCTTCAGAGTAACTTGTATGTCAATTTGTTTGAAAACAACGAGCTGCAAGTCTTCAGCTCTTCCCCAAGGAGCCTTCAAAGGAATTTTATCCGTAAAATCGTGGCCTCCCACGGCCAGAAAAGCTCTTCCCAAAGCCCAGTTCAAAACTAAATCCAACTGTAAACCCCAATATTGCACAACATCTCCCAGCCCTGAGATGAACCCACAGGGGTTGGGCATCCCTGGGCCAGAGGTTTCCCCTGAACCACACCAGGAAAAACACCGTTCCCCAGGAAAAATGGGGCTGATGGAGAAGAGGGACGCGGGGAGAAACCATCCCCAAACTTCTACCCCGACACAATCTCCCTGGGAATACTCCAGCTATTTTTGAGCTGGGTCTGGAAATGCCAGCAGGAGTCGAGGCAGGCTGGGCAGCAGCAGGACACGCCGGGAGGAGCTGCCTCAGGAAAGGAACTCGAATTCCGTCCTGAGGAGGATCCACGCCAGCACCATCTGCTCCACAGAGGCCTTCCCAGTGTTTGCAGCTTTACTCACACCCAGGAAGGGGGGAAGAAAACATAAACAAAGCCAGGTTTTATCCTATTTTTTCCCCAGGTCTGTCTCCAGGTTTTATCCCATTTTTTTTTCCTGGAGATCTCCAAAAATTCCAATTTTTAGTCATTAAACTGGGAGCAAAGAGTCAAAACACACGCTGCACCAAAAACCACTTCATGCAAAGCTTATTCAATTAATTAAAAAGGTTAAACTACTTCATGCAAAGCTTAATCAATTAATTAAAGGGTCTTTTGCCTCAGTACAAGTGACATCACCCAGAATTCAGGAATTCTGTAGAGCAGAGACAGCAAAACACACCATTTTTCCACGTTTAATCCCACCTACAGGACATTTTAACACCTACCCCAGATAATGTACGTTCCTCTAATTAAACTAATTAAGGCATTACTAAAAAATGGCCACGGAGCTCATGGGAAGGGAGAATCAGTTCAAGCATTTCAGGGAAGACACATCCAGAGCTGCTGCCTGTCCCATCATCCCCCTCCGGCCCCAAGGAGCTGGGAACACCCAGGGAAAGCCTTGGGAGAAGAGAATTTCTTTCCCAACTAATTTCAAACGAGGGGATTTGGGATAAACAGTGGCAATATCTGCTGTCACCTCCTTCCCAGCTCCCGGTGTCACCCAGGAGGCAGCAGGACAAGCCCAGGGCTGTCCCAGCCCGGCCAAGCTGCTGCTTCCTTACGGAATTTTCAGGAGGAGGCCTCAATTAAGCAGCGCCCTAACGAGCTCCCCCTCGCTCAGCATCACTGGGGGACATTTCAGAGCAGCTTCTGCCTGTTCTGAGCACACTGAAAGGCTCTTTCAGCCGTGCTGAGGGTGAGGGTGGGAACCAGCTCTTCTCTCGGCACTGTCAGTGCTGAAAAGGAGGATTCTGCAGAGTCTGAGCCCCCTTTAGTTCTTGAAGAGGAAGGTATTTGTCTCAGTTGGGCTCATTCTGGGTCTCTGTAAGAGAGTAACAACCTGAAATATTCTGAAAACCTTCTAATTTTCAACCATTGTGAGGAAACACCAAACTGGTCTCCAGAGGGACGATCTCGGTGCACACAAAGAACTGAGGGTTTGATTTCAGTGACTTTTACAGGAGACTTTTCCCTCCCAAACTGAACTGAGACACTTCTGTGACTGAAATCCTCTACCTGTTGACTGAAACCTTTGTACAGCAGAGAAAAAAAAAAAAAAAACAAGATACCCAGCTGAGATCAATGACTTGTGCTTGCTGAAGGACTTCCAGGAGTGGGAATCCTTCCTCCAGGAAAAGGCTTCGGATTTTCAAGGAGTTCCCCACTGCTCCCCCACTCCTGATCTGGGAGGAGCAGATAATGCCAATTCTTTTGAGTCAGGGGTGACTTTGAGTGAAGTTGTGACCAGTGGTGGAAACAAACCTGCCTTCAGGCACCAGCACTGGAGCCAAATCCTGTGCCCACCCCCAGGGCAACGTTCAGCCATCGATCCCGATTGGAACAACAGAATTGATCACACAGGAGTCACTTTGTTTACTCAGTAACGCCACAAAACCACCTTTAATCTTGCTAAACACAGTTAATAGACTCGCTGGGACCTGCAGAGCCCTTTGAAGAAGGCACCAGGTCTAAAGGTAAATCCTCCCCAGGTGATGAACACCCTGTGCACGAGGGGCAAACCCACTTCTGAGCCACCTCCTGCCTCTCCAAAGCTGCAGTTTTCCACCACCAACCCCACAAAAACTCCTCTCAGCTTCTTCCTAAAGGCCCTGAAGCCGAAACATAAAATGATGAAGGGAAGTGCCCTCTGGAACACAGACCCACAGGAGAAAAGGAGAGAGCAGGGCCTCAAAACCTGGTAAATAAAACCCTGGTGTGGAAGCTGCAGGTGGCAAAACCACCTTTGTGAGAAGAGGATGTACAGAGATTATCAGAGAATCCCAGAATGGTTTGGGTTGGGACAGACCTCAGATCAGGCAGTGCCACCCCCTGCCATGGGCAGGGACACCTTCCACTAGCCCAGGTGGCTCCAACCTGGCTTTGGACACTTCCAGGGATCCAGGGGCAGCCACAGCTTCTCTGCCCAGCCTGTGCCAGGGCCTCCCCAGGGAAGTTCCTCCACACGCCAAACCTCAGCTTCCCCGCTGGATGCAGCGACCCAGGTGGGGTCTCACAAGAGTGGAGATCCTTTGATCTGCTGCTCACCCTCCCTTGGATGCAGCCCAGGATTCCACTGGCTCTCTGGGCTGGGAGCACACACTGACAGCTCACGGAGAGTTTCTGTCAACATTCCAAGAAGATTCCACAAGATTTCCCTCGGTTTGTGTCGGAAAAGGCTAAAAAGACACGTGGAAAGATCCTGCCAAGGGCACCCTGCAGCCTGCTGCCAGCTCAGGGCAGGAACCACGGCCAGGAGCCTGCAGGGGGGTGGGCACAGAGGGTGGCACTGGAGGTGGGCACCGAAGGGGCTGGCACGGGTGTCTCACCCTGCTGAAGGAAACAGCACCCCAGCCATCCCAATGGCTCAGGATAAACAAAGCTCTGGCCACAGTTCGAAGCAGGAGGAAATCTCCCAGCAGTCCCCACTTGGACAGTGCCTGTGGCCATTTGTTCCTGTCCTGTGCCAAAAGGGAGGATTTGTGGTGCCACGGCACAGAATTCTCCAGGAGTGACTCTGGTTCCAGGGCTGTGTTTTAGAACAAGGCTGGCCTTACAGGGGCAGGACTTGCAGGACAATGGGGCAAAGCCACCAGCTCAAACCACAGCCCCCAGATGTCAAACATCTGCCACAGCTGGAGGAAAAGTCTTGGAGGGTCACACTTTCTTAGGAGGCAACTTACAACAAACTCGCCTGCTGCGACATCATCTCTCTTCCCCAGACAGGAGGGTTTGTTACTCCCTGAGTTAATTGGAGTTTGTCAAACTGGACTGAGGGTTCCTGGTGCTCTCAGTGGAATTGCCTTCTCCTCACTGAACCCACAAACTCTTCATCTAATCAGTGCAGGCAACAAACATCCCTGGGTGTGTAACACCACTGAAAAACTGCTGTGAAATGGTAAGGAAATTAAGTTCCACAGCTCATTATGCTACAAGAGGACAGTGAATTATCCAGGAAACCACTGAAGGACAACACCAAACCAAGGCAGAAAGTGTAATAAGGCCCAGATATTGAAGAGGGAAAAAAAAAAAAAGGAGGAGAGATAATGAGAAGATCTAAATGAGGCACATCTAAACAGCTTCGATAATTGAAGACATAAAGAAGATGTCATTTACAGCAAGGAGCACAGAAATCATTAATATACAGCAAATTATTCATTTCAGTGCTGAAAACAGAGCAGCTCGTTCTTTGGGGAAGAAATTCTGAGTGCATTCCACTCCTCAGTGCAGAAAGCTGCTGGTAGGAAAAGAATTTATAGTTTCAATAGTGTAGAGAGACTGAGAGATGCCATACCTTAAACAAGGTTTTTAAATCACATAAACAGAATCTTAAAACCTCCCTTGCCCTCCACAGTTCACTAAAACCCTCTGGATGTGTCGGAGGGAAACTGAGAATCAATGGTAATGAAATCTCTGACTTTGTTTCAACACCCAAATTGATCAGCCTTCTGTTTTCTGGCCCTGCTGCCACTTTGCCTTGAGAACTCCCTCAGTCATAAAAGGGTTTGGGTTGGGAGGGACCTTAAAGCTCATCCAGTGCCACCCCCTGCCACAGGCAGGGACACCTCCCACGATCCCAGGGTGCTCCAACCTGGCCTGGGACACTCCCAGGGATGGGGCAGCTTCTCTGGGAAATCCATCCCAACCCCTCCTCACTCTCCCAGCCAGGAATTCCTTCCCAATATCCCACCTAAATTTCCCCTCTTTCACTTTGAAGCCATTCCCTGTGTCCTGTCCCTCCATCCCTTGTCCCCAGTCCCTCTCCAGCTCTCCTGGAGCCCCTTCAGGCCCTGGAAGCTGCTCCAGGGTCTCCCTGGATCCTTCCCTTCTCCAGGTGAATCCCCCCAGCTCTCCCAGCCTGTTGATCTGATCCCAACAGAAAATACTGTAAAGGTACAAAATGAAACCACCAAAACACAGATTTTGGGTCTGGCTGAATTAACTTCTGACTCACTCAGTGCTCGAGGCATTTCCCCTACAACAAGGCAAAAAACTCTGTTCATTAAAAAAATCCTTTAAAATTTACTCCTAACTCACAATTTGACTACTCTGTACACTCACAAATATTAATGGAAACCTCGTGTTTACTTGAAATGGCCTTTTTTTTTGTTTGTTTTTTATGAATTAGGCTGGAACACAGAGGGCAGATTCTTCTATTTTCATCAACTTCCTTTCTCACTAAGCCAACAAATTACACTTCAACCTCCATCATTTCTCATAGATCTCAGCAGGACCAAAGAAAAAACTTTTGCAAGACATCAAGTCTATAAATAAAATAGGTAATTATATATATCCCAGTTTTAGAGAAGAGTTACGTGGTGTAAGGATATCTGAGTCAACTTTCCTTTCTCCCCCTTTATGCCCAAGAATCACATTTAACTGCAGCAAAATTATTTGGTCACAAACAGCATTTAAAAGCAAACAAACCAAAAAAAAAAATGGTTAAAGTGCAATAAATCTGTAAGGCATTAAACCAGTTTATTATTGCCTAAGGGGAGGCAGTTAACATGTAATGGTTATTTCTGACTAAATCCAGAGCAGAACCTCAAAAACTCTCATGTTTTACTGAGCAGGGGAGATAAACTCTGACTGAAACCACAGAAATCAGTTCCCAAACCACCACTGAGGCACAACCTACGACCTGGGATCTCCCAAACTCCAGTCTGCTGCACGACACAAGTTATTTGATTGTCTTTGCTGTACTGACTGCAAGGTTTTGGGAGTATTTCAAAAATAAATTAAAAACTTAGTTTAAAAAAAAAAAAGGTATTTAATGTGGACTGAGCCTTCCCAGCTGCTCTGCTGTGCCCTGGTACACAAAACTCCTTCGGGTTCACTTCGAAAATTAGCAATATGAGCTCACCATTCCCAAATGTGAGACCACAGTGAAAGGAGAAAGCCAGACCTGGAGCAAATGAGGTTAAAAAAAAAATCACCTCTTTTTTACACATTCCTGTTGAATCTGAACAAGATTCCCAAGTTTTAACCCCAGACACCTTGATCCAAAGCAGCAGCACTGCAAACCTTCAAATAAAAACCTTCAAATAAAGCAACCAGAGCCCATTATTCTTACGAGAAAGAAGATCAGAAACCTTGCAAAGCAATCAGAAACCTCAATTACTGCCCTGCTTTGGCCAGAAAGTTAATTCCTGTATCAGATTAATGCCTTAATAAGGACTAATTCCCAGTTTTCCTTCAACAAACCTCCCAGAACCACAAGCCTGAAGAGCTGTCCTCAGCAATTTGCTCAACTGCTTTAGGTCCCTTCGGGTTTTTATAGCCCAGAATTCCAAGAAATTGGATCGTTCTGTGGGGTTTGTTGGGGGGGTTTTTTTTGAGCATTTTGCCAACATAAAATCAACACCTCGGGTGTATTTTTGCACCAGGTGCTTCGGGTGCTGCCCCAGGGTGGGTGTGACACACTGACCCACATTCCAGGCTGGGAATTCAGGAGCCAGAAAAATCCATCTCCTGAGCAAGAGAGAGAACCAGGAGGGAATGAACAGCACCAGGGAACGTGAGAAGGAGCTCCAGAATTCCCTTCAGCTGGAATAGGTGCCCCCTGGAATAACTTCCCCCCCATCCTCTGCACAGAGAGGTGTGGGGGAACCCCCCAAGTTCACACCTTTTAACCCAAACTGCAGCCGTGAGGAGTGATGACCATTTAAAACCTAAATTACAGCAAAGCCTTCGAGGTAAAACGAGACCATTTAATCCCCACCCCCCAGAAATATAAAAATAATTAGGTTTCGGGTCACTTTTGCCCCGACTGAGGCACACACAGACCATGGAAGGATTTTATATCACACAGCAAATAAAATAAATGTGTTCTCCCATGAAATCCAGCAAGAACATTATTGAGGAACTGCCCAATTTATAAAAGAGGACCATTTACTCCACGGAAATACAAATGAAAGTAAGTACCTTAATTAAGCCAGGGTAGCAAATGACTCTACCCACAAACCCTGACAAGCCAGGACATATTTTGGTCCAAACCAGAGGTCAAAAAGAGAAAAAAAATCTTATTAAACTTAGTGGAAAACACCAAAATTGGACAAACACCTGTCTGACCCCACAATGGGGAGACACTTATAACCCCCAAACCCTCGGGAAACAACAGGATTTGTGGCCAACATTTTGCAGGACCCAGGATTTCCAGCTCTCTCTGATTCCTCAGCAGGTGACAAACACTGATTTCAAACAGAGCCCTGAGCAGCCCCAGAGGATCCCAGGGCCTTCCAAACCCATTAAGCAAATCCCTCACTTGTGGGGACATTTTTAGCTGCCTTGCTATTAACAGATGCTCCAGTGCAAGGGACAACCAGGCACACACACTGCAAATCCTCCTGCACGTGGCACAGAAAGAGTGGGGAAAATCCCCAGCCCAAAGTCCTTCTACATTCCCCTGAATCAACTCAGAAAAATCAAGTTTCTTCTCACGGCAAAGAGCTTTTCCTTTCTCTTTTATTTTTTTCCTCGCCTCAGCCTGCAGGACACGGATTATTTCTGGTCACAGGTGGAACCTCCCTGCCCTTAAAAACGAGATTTCAACTTTGAAATTATATATATATAAAATATATAAGTATGATTCCAGCCACCTGATGCCAACACAGAGTTTACTGTATTGCAGCTGGACAGCCCAGGAGAAAATAAGGACACATAAATCTGGATAAATAAATGCAAAATAACCCCACACAGCCAACATGCCCTTCCAGCCAAACTGGTTTGCCCAACTCACATCAAATTTCTCGTGGCCTTTTATATGGAAATAGTCCCAAGCTTTCTTCAGGAGCTGTCTGTGTTTTAAGGGGATTTAAAACACCTGAGAAATGCTCCCTCTGTTAAACCTTCAGCTGGTGAATGACAGGAGGTGAAGTGAGAGCTGCTCCCTGCACTTGGCTCCACAGCTCAGGTTCACTTCCCACAGCTGGATTTTCCACGTTCAAATAGGCAGAATTACCTAAAGGAAAAGGGTGGGATCCTCCCTGAAAGGGCTTTTTTTTTTTTGCTGTCAACTTTTCATCAAAAGCTGGTGAAAGCTCTAACGTGGGGGAGGCCTCACGTTCATCCTAAAGCCAGACTTGGAATGCCAGACCTGTGCACTTTGGTCTTTCATCCACTGAGAAAATAAACTTATTCTCTCTCTATATATATATATATTTATTTATTTATATTAAAGAAGTTGTGGTTGAGTGAGCCCAAAATATATAAATATACAGAACTATTTATATTCTGCTCTCACCGGACCAGTTAAGGCAATTATTTCTTTTCAAGGAGTATTAAAAAAAAAAAGAGAGAGAATCCTTTGAGTGAGCTTGGACAGAATTTCCCTGTCAGAAGATGTTCCAGCGAGTGCCTCATCCCTGAACATCAAGCTCTGGAACGAGGAATCACGTACAGCCACCTACACCCTCCTTTGCATGGCAGGAACTCCTACTGATGGCAAAGGAACAGCCTTGGATTCCTCTTGGATTCCTTTGGGCACCGCAGGAGTCGCCTGCCCTGCCCCAACCTCCTCCTCTCATTACAGGGAACCCCAAGAATTAGGAACTTGCTGTCCAAGAGCAATTACCCCCCTTGAGTCCTGCAACAGTTACTTCAGGTAATTGCTGAAATGTAACTGGGAGGCTTGAATTTTAGGCTTAAGAATCCTCTGATTCTGGGAATTTTATTCAAACAGGAAAAGGAAATAGAGGAGAAAAAAAAAAAAAAAAGCAAAAGCTCCCAAGAAAAAAGGGATGTTGGGGGTGAAAAGGAGGGGAAACGGTATTAAGGTTTTGGATGAGCAGAGCTCCTTAAAATTAACTCTTTTTGGTTAAAGGACACCTAATTTTGGAAGGGTCAGGCTTGATCTAACACCGTTTTGCACTGGCCCAGCACAAAGACAACCGAGAGACAGAGCAAAACTCCCCCATCCCAGACCAGCAGAGCAGCACAGCCCCCGTGTCTGCCCCAGCAGCTTTATTGAGATACAGAACTTAAGGAACACACACAAAGCTAAATCTCATTGGTGAGTTTAATTCTTTAATGCAAAGAGCTCCAGTCATTCTGCAACACACCTGGATCCTAAACAGCTCCAAGCCAGGGAAAGACAAGTATCACCTTTGGATGAATCACAGAATCCTGGAATATCCTGAGTGGGAAGGGACCCACAAGGACCATCCAGTCCTACTCCTGGCCCTGCACAGACACCCCAACAATCCCCCCCTGTCCCTCAGAGCGTTGTCCAAACACTCCTGGAGCTCTGGGGAGCCTTGGGAATTAAGCATTCCATGGGGAGCCTGGGCAGTGCCCACCACCCTCTGGGGGAAGAACCTTTCCCTAGGATCCATCCCAACCCCCCTGGCACAGCTCCAGCCCTTCCCTGGCTCCTGTCCCTGGTCCCAGAGAGCAGAGATCGGAGCTGCAGCCCCCCCGAGGGGTCTCCCCCCAAGTCCCTTCTCCAGCTGAATAATCCAAGCGCCCTCAGCCGCTCCTCCTCCCGGCTTCCCTTCGGAAGGGCTTCCCGAAGAGTTTCCCCTTCCACCACATCCCACCAAAGCCTAATCCGGCCTCTATTTGTTCCTGCAAACGAGGGCAAACCCTGGAAGCCCGGGGGGAGTCACCAAAGCGTGACCCGGCGAACAAACCCCGCGGGTCACAAAGGGCTGGGCTGGGACCCCCCTCGTTCCACCTGCCCGGGGAGGGGGCCCTGAGAGGGGTCGGGGGGCCCCGCTCACGCCAAGGATACAAAATACACCTACGAGTAATACAAAAAAATGTAAAGAGAGGAAAACGGAAGGGGAAGGGGAAAAAAAAAAAAAAACAGAAAAGCAAGCCTGGGTTTGCCCCCCAGGACTTTGACAGTCCCCGGAGGAGGAGAACAGGAATTAAAGAGCCGCTGTCAACGTTCCTGCCCCCCGGTTCTCCCACCGCGGAGCCAACCCCGGCAGCTTTCGGGGGCCGCCGCCACCACCACCGAGCCCCGGGCCCGGCCGAACCCGCCGGGATCGCCCGCACCGTTCCCGCTCCCCGCACGGATCCCCGCGGGTCACCCCCCGACAGCCGCTGCTCGGGGGGACCGGGGGCACCCAGGGCCGGGCGCCCCGAGGGGAGAGGGGGGTTCCCGGGGCTCTCACGGGGGGTTCCCGCACAAAGCGGCGGCGGGGCCCGTCCCGTGCCGGGCCTGCGGGGAGGTGGCGGCCGGAGGGGTGCGGGGATGCGGGAGGGGCGCGCGGGGGTCCGCGATGAAGGGCGGGCAGCGCCTGAGGGGCGCTGAGGGGGCGGCAGCGAGCGGGGCGGCTCAGGGGGGGCTCACCCCCGGCGAAGGGCGGCCGGAGCGGGCCCGGCGCGCTGCCCGCGGCGGGGGCGGCCCCGGGGGGGTGCCGAGGAGGGGGATGGCGGCGGGGCGGGGGCGGAGGGCGCGGTCCGGCCGTACCTGCCCGGGGGTCCGTGCGCGGCGCGGGGGGCGCAGCCGAAGGCGGGGGGGGGGGGGGGGGGGGGGGGGGGGGGGGATCGCCCCGGCAGAGCGCAGCGCCCGCGGCCGCCACCTGCGGCCCGCCCCCCCTGCGCGCCCATTGGCCGAGCGGGGCGCAGCCCGCGCCCCCATTGGCCGCGCGGCAGCCGACGGGCGGCGCTCTCAGCCAATAGCAACGCCGCTCGCCGCACAACAAGGAGAGAGAGGGCGCCGATTGGTGACTCTTGCCGTGTGACGGCCCCGCCCACACCCGCGGGCGGGGCGGAGGGGCGGCCTCGCGTCCCTCAGAGGGCCGCTCAGCCAATAGCGCGCGGCCCTCTGCACAGGGCGGCCCGCCCCCTCACTGCCATTGGCTACGGCGGGGGAAAGGCGGGCGCGGATTGGCCGAGCGGGCTGCCAGTCGGGCGATGGGGGGGGCGCTGGGTACGTGAGGAGCCGCACGGGGCGGGGCGGGGGCGCTGCGGCCGCGCTGAGCCAATGGCGGGGGGGAGGCCCCGCCAGCGCCCCCCGCGGCCGGGCGGGGAATGGCGGGCACGGGGGGGAACCATGGCCGGGGGGTCATCGGGGACAGGGGGGGTCATCGGGGACCAGGGGTATCATCAATGACCGGGGGGATCATCCATGACCAGG